>NW_028121377.1:0-185000 GCF_965183815.1 Platalea leucorodia | reverse complement strand
CTACTGTTTGGCTGTCCTCTGTTGGCCCTTTTTGTGGAGTGAGTTATTTATTTTTCCCACATGGAGAGAGTTCTATATGTAAAATAAAAAGAAAATATATAAAAAAAACCAAGAAAGAATAAATCTGGTGCAGTAGTACAAAATGGTTCCTACCCTGGGAGTAATTTTTTTATACTTTTTTTTTTTTTTAAACTCCCACATAGTATACCATTTTCTACTGCTGCTCTTCAGTAATAATGAATGTAAAATAAATAAATTTTTAATTAGAAAAAAGTTGCTATGCTAAGAAACGGACAACACCACACACACAACCCCAAAAATGAAACTTAAAGGGAGACATAAAGAAAAGAGAGTCCTACACCCAAAACAGAGACCACCACCAGAGAAGAAAACCAACCAACCAACCAACCAACCACACATACACAAAGAACACCAAAACCAAAATCAAACAATAAACTTCATTACAACCATTTTTCCAATTTCAATTCAATTTCTCTCTCTTTCAAGAGCCTCCCAAAGTCCAATACTAGCTGCCTGCGCCCCTCGGTACAGCCGGAGCCCGGCTCAGCAATTGCGAACGTCCAGGGATTCCTCCCACACCAAAGGGGCCAGGACCAAAAGCTCTTGCTGCTCTTCAAGGAGCCAGGCAACCCCATTCACAGCCCCGCAAACGCTGGCGCTCTCTCTTGCGACAGCCTCCCAAAGTCCAATACTAGCTGCCTGCGCCGCTGAGTACAGCCGGAGCCCGGCTCAGGAGCTGCGAACGTCCAGGGATTCCTCCCACACCACAGGGGCCAGCACCAAAAGCTCTTGCTGCTCTTCAAGGAGCCACGCAACCCCATTCACAGCCCCACAAACGCTGGCGCTCTCTCTTGCGACAGCCTCCCAAAGTCCAATACTAGCTGCCTGCACCCCTCGGTACGGCCAGAGCCCGGCTCAGCAATTGCGAACGTCCAGGGATTCCTCCCACACCAAAGGGGCCAGGACCAAAAGCTCTTGCTGCTCTTCAAGGAGCCACGCAACCCCATTCACAGCCCCACAAACGATGGCGCTCTCTCTTGCGACAGCCTCCCAAAGTCCAATACTAGCTGCCTGCGCCGCTGACTACAGCCGGAGCCCGGCTCAGCAATTGCGAACGTCCAGGGACTCCTCCCACACCAAAGGGGCCAGGACCAAAAGCTCTTGCTGCTCTTCAAGGAGCCAGGCAACCCCATTCACAGCCCCACAAACGATGACGCTCTCTCTTGCGACAGCCTCCCAAAGTCCAATACTAGCTGCCTGCGCCGCTGAGTACAGCCGGAGCCCGGCTCAGCAATTGCGAACGTCCAGGGATTCCTCCCACACCAAAGGGGCCAGGACCAAAAGCTCTTGCTGCTCTTCAAGGAGCCAGGCAACCCCATTCACAGCCCCACAAACGATGGCGCTCTCTCTTGCGACAGCCTCCCAAAGTCCAATACTAGCTGCCTGCGCCGCTGACTACAGCCGGAGCCCGGCTCAGCAATTGCGAACGTCCAGGGATTCCTCCCACACCAAAGGGGCCAGGACCAAAAGCTCTTGCTGCTCTTCAAGGAGCCAGGCAACCCCATTCACAGCCCCACAAACGATGGCGCTCTCTCTTGCGACAGCCTCCCAAAGTCCAATACTAGCTGCCTGCAGCACCGAGTACAGCTGGAGCCCGGCTTACCAATTGCAAACGTCCAGGGATCACTCGCACACCAAAGGGGCCAGCACCAAAAGCTCTTGCTGCTCTTCAAGGAGCCAGGCAACCCCATTCACAGCCCCACAAACGCTGGCGCTCTCTCTTGCGACAGCCTCCCAAAGTCCAATACTAGCTGCCTGCACCACCGAGTACAGCCGGAGCCAGGCTCAGGAACTGCGAACGTCCAGGGATTCCTCCCACACCAAAGGGGCCAGCACCAAAAGCTCTTGCTGCTCTTCAAGGAGCCAGGCAACCCCATTCACAGCCCCACAAACGATGGCGCTCTCTCTTGCGACAGCCTCCCAAAGTCCAATACTACCTGCCTGCACCCCTCGGTACGGCCGGAGCCCGGCTCAGCAATTGCGAACGTCCAGGGATTCCTCCCACACCAAAGGGGCCAGCACCAAAAGCTCTTGCTGCTCTTCAAGGAGCCAGGCAACCCCATTCACAGCCCCACAAACGATGGCGCTCTCTCTTGCGACAGCCTCCCAAAGTCCAATACTACCTGCCTGCACCCCTCGGTACGGCCGGAGCCCGGCTCAGCAATTGCGAACGTCCAGGGATTCCTCCCACACCAAAGGGGCCAGCACCAAAAGCTCTTGCTGCTCTTCAAGGAGCCAGGCAACCCCATTCACAGCCCCACAAACGATGGCGCTCTCTCTTGCGACAGCCTCCCAAAGTCCAATACTACCTGCCTGCACCCCTCGGTACGGCCGGAGCCCGGCTCAGCAATTGCGAACGTCCAGGGATTCCTCCCACACCAAAGGGGCCAGGACCAAAAGCTCTTGCTGCTCTTCAAGGAGCCACGCAACCCCATTCACAGCCCCACAAACGATGGCGCTCTCTCTTGCGACAGCCTCCCAAAGTCCAATACTAGCTGCCTTTGCCGCTGAGTACAGCCGGAGCCCGGCTCAGCAATTGCGAACGTCCAGGGATTCCTCCCACACCAAAGGGGCCAGGACCAAAAGCTCTTGCTGCTCTTCAAGGAGCCACGCAACCCCATTCACAGCCCCACAAACGATGGCGCTCTCTCTTGCGACAGCCTCCCAAAGTCCAATACTACCTGCCTGCGCCGCTGAGTACAGCCGGAGCCCAGCTCAGCAATTGCGAACGTCCAGGGATTCCTCCCACACCAAAGGGGCCAGGACCAAAAGCTCTTGCTGCTCTTCAAGGAGCCACGCAACCCCATTCACAGCCCCACAAACGCTGGCGCTCTCTCTTGCGACAGCCTCCCAAAGTCCAATACTAGCTGCCTGCACCCCTCGGTACGGCCGGAGCCCAGCTCAGCAATTGCAAACGTCCAGGGATCACTCCCACACCAAAGGGGCCAGGACCAAAAGCTCTTGCTGCTCTTCAAGGAGCCAGGCAACCCCATTCACAGCCCCACAAACGATGGCGCTCTCTCTTGCGACAGCCTCCCAAAGTCCAATACTAGCTGCCTGCACCACCGAGTACAGCTGGAGCCCGGCTCAGGAACTGCAAACGTCCGGGGATTCCTCCCACACCAAAGGTGCCAGGACCAAAAGCTCTAGCTGCTCTTCAAGGAGCCAGGCAACCCCATTCACAGCCCCACAAACGCTGGCGCTCTCTCTTGCGACAGCCTCCCAAAGTCCAATACTAGCTGCCTGCACCCCTCGGTACGGCCGGAGCCCGGCTCAGCAATTGCGAACGTCCAGGGATTCCTCCCACACCAAAGGGGCCAGGACCAAAAGCTCTTGCTGCTCTTCAAGGAGCCAGGCAACCCCATTCACAGCCCCACAAACGATGGCGCTCTCTCTTGCGACAGCCTCCCAAAGTCCAATACTACCTGCCTGCACCCCTCGGAACGGCCGGAGCCCGGCTCAGCAATTGCGAACGTCCAGGGATTCCTCCCACACCAAAGGGGCCAGCACCAAAAGCTCTTGCTGCTCTTCAAGGAGCCAGGCAACCCCATTCACAGCCCCACAAACGATGGCGCTCTCTCTTGCGACAGCCTCCCTAAGTCCAATACTACCTGCCTGCACCCCTCGGTACGGCCGGAGCCCGGCTCAGCAATTGCGAACGTCCAGGGATTCCTCCCACACCAAAGGGGCCAGGACCAAAAGCTCTTGCTGCTCTTCAAGGAGCCAGGCAACCCCATTCACAGCCCCACAAACGCTGGCGCTCTCTCTTGCGACAGCCTCCCAAAGTCCAATACTAGCTGCCTTTGCCGCTGAGTACAGCCGGAGCCCGGCTCAGCAATTGCGAACGTCCAGGGATTCCTCCCACACCAAAGGGGCCAGGACCAAAAGCTCTTGCTGCTCTTCAAGGAGCCACGCAACCCCATTCACAGCCCCACAAACGCGGGCGCTCTCTCTTGCGACAGCCTCCCAAAGTCCAATACTACCTGCCTGCACCACCGAGTACAGCTGGAGCCCGGCTCAGGAACTGCAAACGTCCGGGGATTCCTCCCACACCAAAGGTGCCAGGACCAAAAGCTCTAGCTGCTCTTCAAGGAGCCAGGCAACCCCATTCACAGCCCCACAAACGCTGGCGCTCTCTCTTGCGACAGCCTCCCAAAGTCCAATACTAGCTGCCTGCACCCCTCGGTACGGCCGGAGCCCGGCTCAGCAATTGCGAACGTCCAGGGATTCCTCCCACACCAAAGGGGCCAGGACCAAAAGCTCTTGCTGCTCTTCAAGGAGCCAGGCAACCCCATTCACAGCCCCACAAACGATGGCGCTCTCTCTTGCGACAGCCTCCCAAAGTCCAATACTACCTGCCTGCACCCCTCGGTACGGCCGGAGCCCGGCTCAGCAATTGCGAACGTCCAGGGATTCCTCCCACACCAAAGGGGCCAGCACCAAAAGCTCTTGCTGCTCTTCAAGGAGCCAGGCAACCCCATTCACAGCCCCACAAACGATGGCGCTCTCTCTTGCGACAGCCTCCCTAAGTCCAATACTACCTGCCTGCACCCCTCGGTACGGCCGGAGCCCGGCTCAGCAATTGCGAACGTCCAGGGATTCCTCCCACACCAAAGGGGCCAGGACCAAAAGCTCTTGCTGCTCTTCAAGGAGCCAGGCAACCCCATTCACAGCCCCACAAACGATGGCGCTCTCTCTTGCGACAGCCTCCCAAAGTCCAATACTAGCTGCCTTTGCCGCTGAGTACAGCCGGAGCCCGGCTCAGCAATTGCGAACGTCCAGGGATTCCTCCCACACCAAAGGGGCCAGGACCAAAAGCTCTTGCTGCTCTTCAAGGAGCCACGCAACCCCATTCACAGCCCCACAAACGCGGGCGCTCTCTCTTGCGACAGCCTCCCAAAGTCCAATACTACCTGCCTGCACCACCGAGTACAGCTGGAGCCCGGCTCAGGAACTGCAAACGTCCAGGGATTCCTCCCACACCAAAGGTGCCAGGACCAAAAGCTCTAGCTGCTCTTAAAGGAGCCACGCAACCCCATTCACAGCCCCACAAACGATGGCGCTCTCTCTTGCGACAGCCTCCCAAAGTCCAATACTAGCTGCCTGTGCCAATCAGTACGGCCGGAGCCCGGCTCAGCAATTGCAAACATCCAGGGATTCCTCCCACACCAAAGGGGCCAGGACCAAAAGCTCTTGCTGCTCTTCAAGGAGCCACGCAACCCCATTCACAGCCCCACAAACGATGGCGCTCTCTCTTGCGACAGCCTCCCAAAGTCCAATACTAGCTGCCTGCACCACCGAGTACAGCTGGAGCCCGGCTCAGGAACTGCAAACGTCCGGGGATTCCTCCCACACCAAAGGTGCCAGGACCAAAAGCTCTAGCTGCTCTTCAAGGAGCCAGGCAACCCCATTCACAGCCCCACAAACGATGGCGCTCTCTCTTGCGACAGCCTCCCAAAGTCCAATACTAGCTGCCTGCACCCCTCGGTACGGCCGGAGCCCGGCTCAGCAATTGCAAACGTCCAGGGATTCCTCCCACACCAAAGGGGCCAGGACCAAAAGCTCTTGCTGCTCTTCAAGGAGCCAGGCAACCCCATTCACAGCCCCACAAACGATGGCGCTCTCTCTTGCGACAGCCTCCCAAAGTCCAATACTAGCTGCCTGCACCCCTCGGTACGGCCGGAGCCCGGCTCAGCAATTGCGAACGTCCAGGGATTCCTCCCACACCAAAGGGGCCAGGACCAAAAGCTCTTGCTGCTCTTCAAGGAGCCAGGCAACCCCATTCACAGCCCCACAAACGATGGCGCTCTCTCTTGCGACAGCCTCCCAAAGTCCAATACTAGGTGCCTGCACCCCTCGGTACGGCCGGAGCCCGGCTCAGCAATTGCGAACGTCCAGGGATTCCTCCCACACCAAAGGGGCCAGCACCAAAAGCTCTTGCTGCTCTTCAAGGAGCCACGCAACCCCATTCACAGCCCCACAAACGCTGGCGCTCTCTCTTGCGACAGCCTCCCAAAGTCCAATACTACCTGCCTGCGCCGCTCGGTACGGCCGGAGCCCGGCTCAGCAATTGCGAACGTCCAGGGATTCCTGCCACACCAAAGGGGCCAGGACCAAAAGCTCTTGCTGCTCTTCAAGGAGCCAGGCAACCCCATTCACAGCCCCACAAACGCTGGCGCTCTCTCTTGCGACAGCCTCCCAAAGTCCAACACTAGCTGCCTGCAGCACCGAGTACAGCTGGAGCCCGGCTCAGCAATTGCGAACGTCCAGGGATTCCTCCCACACCAAAGGGGCCAGGACCAAAAGCTCTTGCTGCTCTTCAAGGAGCCAGGCAACCCCATTCACAGCCCCACAAACGATGGCGCTCTCTCTTGCGACAGCCTCCCAAAGTCCAATACTAGCTGCCTGCACCCCTCGGTACGGCCGGAGCCCGGCTCAGCAATTGCGAACGTCCAGGGATTCCTCCCACACCAAAGGGGCCAGGACCAAAAGCTCTTGCTGCTCTTCAAGGAGCCAGGCAACCCCATTCACAGCCCCACAAACGATGGCGCTCTCTCTTGCGACAGCCTCCCAAAGTCCAATACTAGCTGCCTGCACCCCTCGGGACGGTCGGAGCCCGGCTCAGCAATTGCGAACGTCCAGGGATTCCTGCCACACCAAAGGGGCCAGGACCAAAAGCTCTTGCTGCTCTTCAAGGAGCCACGCAACCCCATTCACAGCCCCACAAACGCTGGTGCTCTCTCTTGCGACAGCCTCCCAAAGTCCAATACTAGCTGCCTGCGCCGCTCGGTACAGCCGGAGCCCGGCTCAGCAATTGCGAACGTCCAGGGATTCCTCCCACAGCAAAGGGGCCAGGACCAAAAGCTCTTGCTGCTCTTCAAGGAGCCACGCAACCCCATTCACAGCCCCACAAACGCTGGCGCTCTCTCTTGCAACAGCCTCCCAAAGTCCAATACTACCTGCCTGCGCCGCTCGGTACGGCCGGAGCCCGGCTCAGCAATTGCGAACGTCCAGGGATTCCTGCCACACCAAAGGGGCCAGGACCAAAAGCTCTTGCTGCTCTTCAAGGAGCCAGGCAACCCCATTCACAGCCCCACAAACGCTGGCGCTCTCTCTTGCGACAGCCTCCCAAAGTCCAACACTAGCTTCCTGAGACACCGAGTACAGCTGGAGCCCGGCTCAGCAATTGCAAACGTCCAGGGATTCCTCCCACACCAAAGGGGCCAGCACCAAAAGCTCTTGCTGCTCTTCAAGGAGCCACGCAACCCCATTCACAGCCCCACAAACGATGGCGCTCTCTCTTGCGACAGCCTCCCAAAGTCCAATACTAGCTGCCTGCACCACCGAGTACAGCTGGAGCCCGGCTCAGGAACTGCAAACGTCCAGGGATTCCTCCCACACCAAAGGTGCCAGGACCAAAAGCTCTAGCTGCTCTTCAAGGAGCCAGGCAACCCCATTCACAGCCCCACAAACGCTGGCGCTCTCTCTTGCGACAGCCTCCCAAAGTCCAATACTAGCTGCCTGCACCCCTCGGTACGGCCGGAGCCCGGCTCAGCAATTGCAAACGTCCAGGGATTCCTCCCACACCAAAGGGGCCAGGACCAAAAGCTCTTGCTGCTCTTCAAGGAGCCAGGCAACCCCATTCACAGCCCCACAAACGATGGCGCTCTCTCTTGCGACAGCCTCCCAAAGTCCAATACTAGCTGCCTGCACCCCTCGGTACGGCCGGAGCCCGGCTCAGCAATTGCGAACGTCCAGGGATTCCTGCCACACCAAAGGGGCCAGGACCAAAAGCTCTTGCTGCTCTTCAAGGAGCCAGGCAACCCCATTCACAGCCCCACAAACGCTGGCGCTCTCTCTTGCGACAGCCTCCCAAAGTCCAACACTAGCTTCCTGAGACACCGAGTACAGCTGGAGCCCGGCTCAGCAATTGCAAACGTCCAGGGATTCCTCCCACACCAAAGGGGCCAGCACCAAAAGCTCTTGCTGCTCTTCAAGGAGCCACGCAACCCCATTCACAGCCCCACAAACGATGGCGCTCTCTCTTGCGACAGCCTCCCAAAGTCCAATACTAGCTGCCTGCACCACCGAGTACAGCTGGAGCCCGGCTCAGGAACTGCAAACGTCCAGGGATTCCTCCCACACCAAAGGTGCCAGGACCAAAAGCTCTAGCTGCTCTTCAAGGAGCCAGGCAACCCCATTCACAGCCCCACAAACGCTGGCGCTCTCTCTTGCGACAGCCTCCCAAAGTCCAATACTAGCTGCCTGCACCCCTCGGTACGGCCGGAGCCCGGCTCAGCAATTGCAAACGTCCAGGGATTCCTCCCACACCAAAGGGGCCAGGACCAAAAGCTCTTGCTGCTCTTCAAGGAGCCAGGCAACCCCATTCACAGCCCCACAAACGATGGCGCTCTCTCTTGCGACAGCCTCCCAAAGTCCAATACTAGCTGCCTGCACCCCTCGGTACGGCCGGAGCCCGGCTCAGCAATTGCGAACGTCCAGGGATTCCTCCCACACCAAAGGGGCCAGGACCAAAAGCTCTTGCTGCTCTTCAAGGAGCCAGGCAACCCCATTCACAGCCCCACAAACGATGGCGCTCTCTCTTGCGACAGCCTCCCAAAGTCCAATACTAGGTGCCTGCACCCCTCGGTACGGCCGGAGCCCGGCTCAGCAATTGCGAACGTCCAGGGATTCCTCCCACACCAAAGGGGCCAGCACCAAAAGCTCTTGCTGCTCTTCAAGGAGCCACGCAACCCCATTCACAGCCCCACAAACGCTGGCGCTCTCTCTTGCGACAGCCTCCCAAAGTCCAATACTACCTGCCTGCGCCGCTCGGTACGGCCGGAGCCCGGCTCAGCAATTGTGAACGTCCAGGGATTCCTGCCACACCAAAGGGGCCAGGACCAAAAGCTCTTGCTGCTCTTCAAGGAGCCACGCAACCCCATTCACAGCCCCACAAACGCTGGCGCTCTCTCTTGCGACAGCCTCCCAAAGTCCAACACTAGCTGCCTGCAGCACCGAGTACAGCTGGAGCCCGGCTCAGCAATTGCGAACGTCCAGGGATTCCTCCCACACCAAAGGGGCCAGCACCAAAAGCTCTTGCTGCTCTTCAAGGAGCCAGGCAACCCCATTCACAGCCCCACAAACGATGGCGCTCTCTCTTGCGACAGCCTCCCAAAGTCCAATACTACCTGCCTGCACCCCTCGGTACGGCCGGAGCCCGGCTCAGCAATTGCGAACGTCCAGGGATTCCTCCCACACCAAAGGGGCCAGGACCAAAAGCTCTTGCTGCTCTTCAAGGAGCCAGGCAACCCCATTCACAGCCCCACAAACGATGGCGCTCTCTCTTGCGACAGCCTCCCAAAGTCCAATACTAGGTGCCTGCACCCCTCGGTACGGCCGGAGCCCGGCTCAGCAATTGCGAACGTCCAGGGATTCCTCCCACACCAAAGGGGCCAGCACCAAAAGCTCTTGCTGCTCTTCAAGGAGCCACGCAACCCCATTCACAGCCCCACAAACGCTGGCGCTCTCTCTTGCGACAGCCTCCCAAAGTCCAATACTACCTGCCTGCGCCGCTCGGTACGGAGGGAGCCCGGCTCAGCAATTGCGAACGTCCAGGGATTCCTGCCACACCAAAGGGGCCAGGACCAAAAGCTCTTGCTGCTCTTCAAGGAGCCAGGCAACCCCATTCACAGCCCCACAAACGCTGGCGCTCTCTCTTGCGACAGCCTCCCAAAGTCCAATACTAGCTTCCTGCAGCACCGAGTACAGCTGGAGCCCGGCTCAGCAATTGCAAACGTCCAGGGATTCCTCCCACACCAAAGGGGCCAGCACCAAAAGCTCTTGCTGCTCTTCAAGGAGCCACACAACCCCATTCACAGCCCCACAAACGATGGCGCTCTCTCTTGCGACAGCCTCCCAAAGTCCAATACTAGCTGCCTGCACCCCTCCGTACGGCCGGAGCCCGGCTCAGCAATTGCGAACGTCCAGGGATTCCTCCCACACCAAAGGGGCCAGGACCAAAAGCTCTTGCTGCTCTTCGAGGAGCCAGGCAACCCCATTCACAGCCCCACAAACGCTGGCGCTCTCTCTTGCGACAGCCTCCCAAAGTCCAACACTAGCTGCCTGCGCCGCTGAGTACAGCCGGAGCCCAGCTCAGCAATTGCGAACGTCCAGGGATTCCTCCCACACCAAAGGGGCCAGGACCAAAAGCTCTTGCTGCTCTTCAAGGAGCCAGGCAACCCCATTCACAGCCCCACAAACGCTGGCGCTCTCTCTTGCGACAGCCTCCCAAAGTCCAATACTAGCTGCCTGCAGCACCGAGTACAGCCGGAGCCCGGCTCAGCAATTGCGAACGTCCAGGGATTCCTCCCACACCAAAGGGGCCAGGACCAAAAGCTCTTGCTGCTCTTCAAGGAGCCACGCAACCCCATTCACAGCCCCACAAACGATGGCGCTCTCTCTTGCGACAGCCTCCCAAAGTCCAATACTAGCTGCCTTTGCCGCTGAGTACAGCCAGAGCCCGGCTCAGCATTTGCGAACGTCCAGGGATTCCTCCCACACCAAAGGGGCCAGGACCAAAAGCTCTTGCTGCTCTTCAAGGAGCCAGGCAACCCCATTCACAGCCCCACAAACGATGGCGCTCTCTCTTGCGACAGCCTCCCAAAGTCCAATACTAGCTGCCTGCGCCGCTGAGTACAGCCGGAGCCCGGCTCAGGAACTGCAAACGTCCAGGGATTCCTCCCACACCAAAGGGGCCAGGACCAAAAGCTCTTGCTGCTCTTCAAGGAGCCACGCAACCCCATTCACAGCCCCACAAACGCTGGCGCTCTCTCTTGCAACAGCCTCCCAAAGTCCAATACTAGCTGCCTGCACCACCGAGTACAGCCGGAGCCCGGCTCAGCAATTGCGAACGTCCAGGGATTCCTCCCACACCAAAGGTGCCAGGACCAAAAGCTCTTGCTGCTCTTCAAGGAGCCAGGCAACCCCATTCACAGCCCCACAAACGATGGCGCTCTCTCTTGCGACAGCCTCCCAAAGTCCAATACTACCTGCCTGCACCCCTCGGTACAGCCGGAGCCCGGCTCAGCAATTGCAAACATCCGGGGATTCCTCCCACACCAAAGGGGCCAGGACCAAAAGCTCTTGCTGCTCTTCAAGGAGCCACGCAACCCCATTCACAGCCCCACAAACACGGGCGCTCTCTCTTGCGACAGCCTCCCAAAGTCCAACACTAGCTGCCTGCGCCGCTCGGTACAGCCGGAGCCCAGCTCAGCAATTGCGAACGTCCAGGGATTCCTCCCACACCAAAGGGGCCAGGACCAAAAGCTCTTGCTGCTCTTCAAGGAGCCACGCAACCCCATTCACAGCCCCACAAACGCTGGCGCTCTCTCTTGCGACAGCCTCCCAAAGTCCAATACTAGCTGCCTGCGCCGCTGAGTACAGCCGGAGACCGGCTCAGGAACTGCAAACGTCCAGGGATTCCTCCCACACCAAAGGTGCCAGGACCAAAAGCTCTTGCTGCTCTTCAAGGAGCCAGGACACCCCATTCACAGCCCCATAAATGCTGGCGCTCTCTCTTGCGACAGCCTCCCAAAGTCCAATACTAGCTGCCTGCACCACCGAGTACAGCTGGAGCCCGGCTCAGCAATTGCAAACGTCCAGGGATCACTCGCACACCAAAGGGGCCAGCACCAAAAGCTCTTGCTGCTCTTCAAGGAGCCAGGCAACCCCATTCACAGCCCCACAAACGATGGCGCTCTCTCTTGCGACAGCCTCCCAAAGTCCAATAATAGCTGCCTGCACCCCTCGGTACGGCCGGAGCCCGGCTCAGCAATTGCGAACGTCCAGGGATTCCTGCCACACCAAAGGGGCCAGGACCAAAAGCTCTTGCTGCTCTTCAAGGAGCCACGCAACCCCATTCACAGCCCCACAAACGATGGCGCTCTCTCTTGCGACAGCCTCCCAAAGTCCAATACTAGCTGCCTGCACCACCGAGTACAGCCGGAGCCCGGCTCAGGAACTGCGAACGTCCAGGGATTCCTCCCACACCAAAGGGGCCAGGACCAAAAGCTCTTGCTGCTCTTCAAGGAGCCACGCAACCCCATTCACAGCCCCACAAACGATGGCGCTCTCTCTTGCGACAGCCTCCCAAAGTCCAATACTACCTGCCTGCACCACCGAGTACAGCCGGAGCCCGGCTCAGGAACTGGAAAAGTCCGGGGATTCCTGCCACACCAAAGGGGCCAGGACCAAAAGCTCTTGCTGCTCTTCAAGGAGCCACGCAACCCCATTCACAGCCCCACAAACGATGACGCTCTCTCTTGCGACAGCCTCCCATAGTCCAATACTAGCTGCCTGCACCACCGAGTACAGCTGGAGACCGGCTCAGAACTGCAAACGTCCGGGGATTCCTCCCACACCAAAGGGGCCAGGACCAAAAGCTCTTGCTGCTCTTCAAGGAGCCACGCAACCCCATTCACAGCCCCACAAACGATGGCGCTCTCTCTTGTGACAGCCTCCCAAAGTCCAATACTAGCTGCCTGCGCCGCTCGGTACAGCTGGAGCCCAGCTCAGGAACTGCGAACGTCCAGGGATTCCTCCCACACCAAAGGGGCCAGCACCAAAAGCTCTTGCTGCTCTTCAAGGAGCCAGGCAACCCCATTCACAGCCCCACAAACGATGGCGCTCTCTCTTTGACAGCCTCCCAAAGTCCAATACTAGCTGCCTGCACCACCGAGTACAGCCGGAGCCCGGCTCAGCAATTGCGAACGTCCAGGGATTCCTCCCACACCAAAGGGGCCAGCACCAAAAGCTCTTGCTGCTCTTCAAGGAGCCACGCAACCCCATTCACAGCCCCACAAACGATGGCGCTCTCTCTTGCGACAGCCTCCCAAAGTCCAATACTACCTGCCTGCGCCGCTCGGTACAGCCGGAGCCCGGCTCAGCAATTGCAAACATCCGGGGATTCCTCCCACACCAAAGGGGCCAGGACCAAAAGCTCTTGCTGCTCTTCAAGGAGCCAGGCAACCCCATTCACAGCCCCACAAACGATGGCGCTCTCTCTTGCGACAGCCTCCCAAAGTCCAATACTAGCTGCCTGCACCACCGAGTACAGCCGGAGCCCGGCTCACCAATTGCGAACGTCCAGGGATTCCTCCCACACCAAAGGGGCCAGCACCAAAAGCTCTTGCTGCTCTTCAAGGAGCCAGGCAACCCCATTCACAGCCCCACAAACGCTGGCACTCTCTCTTGCGACAGCCTCCCAAAGTCCAATACTAGCTGCCTGCACCACCGAGTACAGCCGGAGCCCGGCTCAGCAATTGCGAACGTCCGGGGATTCCTCCCACACCAAAGGGGCCAGCACCAAAAGCTCTTGCTGCTCTTCAAGGAGCCACGCAACCCCATTCACAGCCCCACAAACGATGGCGCTCTCTCTTGCAACAGCCTCCCAAAGTCCAATACTAGCTGCCTGCGCCGCTGAGTACAACCGGAGCCCGGCTCAGCAATTGCGAACGTCCAGGGATTCCTCCCACACCAAAGGGGCCAGGACCAAAAGCTCTTGCTGCTCTTCAAGGAGCCAGGCAACCCCATTCACAGCCCCACAAACGATGGCGCTCTCTCTTGCGACAGCCTCCCAAAGTCCAACACTAGCTGCCTGCGCCGCTGACTACAGCCGGAGCCCGGCTCAGCAATTGCGAACGTCCAGGGATTCCTCCCACACCAAAGGGGCCAGGACCAAAACCTCTTGCTGCTCTTCAAGGAGCCACGCAACCCCATTCACAGCCCCACAAACGATGGCGCTCTCTCTTGCGACAGCCTCCCAAAGTCCAATACTACCTGCCTGCGCCACCGAGTACAGCTGGAGCCCGGCTCAGGAACTGCAAACGTCCGGGGATTCCTCCCACACCAAAGGGGCCAGCACCAAAAGCTCTTGCTGCTCTTCAAGGAGCCACGCAACCCCATTCACAGCCCCACAAACGCTGGCGCTCTCTCTTGCGACAGCCTCCAAAAGTCCAATACTAGCTGCCTGCACCCCTCGGTACGGCCGGAGCCCGGCTCAGCAATTGCGAACGTCCAGGGATTCCTCCCACAACAAAGGGGCCAGGACCAAAAGCTCTTGCTGCTCTTCAAGGAGCCACGCAACCCCATTCACAGCCCCACAAACGCTGGCGCTCTCTCTTGCGACAGCCTCCCAAAGTCCAATACTAGCTGCCTGCACCCCTCGGTACGGCCGGAGCCCGGCTCAGCAATTGCGAACGTCCGGGGATTCCTCCCACACCAAAGGGGCCAGGACCAAAAGCTCTTGCTGCTCTTCAAGGAGCCAGGCAACCCCATTCACAGCCCCACAAACGATGGCGCTCTCTCTTGCGACAGCCTCCCAAAGTCCAATACTAGCTGCCTGCACCACCGAGTACAGCCGGAGCCCGGCTCAGGAACTGCAAACGTCCGGGGATTCCTCCCACACCAAAGGGGCCAGGACCAAAAGCTCTTGCTGCTCTTCAAGGAGCCACGCAACCCCATTCACAGCCCCACAAACGCTGGCGCTCTCTCTTGCGACAGCCTCCCAAAGTCCAATACTAGCTGCCTGCGCCGCTTGGTACAGCCGGAGCCCGGCTCAGCAATTGTGAACGTCCGGGGATTCCTCCCACACCAAAGGGGCCAGCACCAAAAGCTCTTGCTGCTCTTCAAGGAGCCACGCAACCCCATTCACAGCCCCACAAACGATGGCGCTCTCTCGTGCGACAGCCTCCCAAAGTCCAATACTAGCTGCCTGCAACGCCGAGTACAGCCGGAGCCCAGCTCAGCAATTGCAAACGTCCAGGGATTCCTCCCACACCAAAGGGGCCAGGACCAAAAGCTCTTGCTGCTCTTCAAGGAGCCAGGCAACCCCATTCACAGCCCCACAAACGCTGGCGCTCTCTCTTGCGACAGCCTCCCAAAGTCCAATACTAGCTGCCTGCACCCCTCAGTACGGCCGGAGCCCGGCTCAGCAATTACGAACGTCCAGGGATTCCTCCCACACCAAAGGGGCCAGGACCAAAAGCTCTTGCTGCTCTTCAAGGAGCCAGGCAACCCCATTCACAGCCCCACAAACGCTGGCGCTCTCTCTTGCGACAGCCTCCCAAAGTCCAATACTAGCTGCCTGCGCCGCTGAGTACAGCCAGAGCCCACCTCACCAATTGCGAACGTCCAGGGATTCCTCCCACACCAAAGGGGCCAGGACCAAAAGCTCTTGCTGCTCTTCAAGGAGCCACGCAACCCCATTCACAGCCCCACAAACGCTGGCGCTCTCTCTTGCGACAGCCTCCCAAAGTCCAATACTAGCTGCCTGCACCCCTCGGTACGGCCAGAGCCCAGCTCAGCAATTGCGAACGTCCAGGGATTCCTGCCACACCAAAGGGGCCAGGACCAAAAGCTCTTGCTGCTCTTCAAGGAGCCAGGCAACCCCATTCACAGCCCCACAAACGCTGGCGCTCTCTCTTGCGACAGCCTCCCAAAGTCCAATATTACCTGCCTGCACCACCGAGTACAGCTGGAGCCCGGCTCAGGAACTGCAAACGTCCGGGGATTCCTCCCACACCAAAGGGGCCAGGACCAAAAGCTCTTGCTGCTCTTCAAGGAGCCAGGCAACCCCATTCACAGCCCCACAAACGATGGCGCTCTCTCTTGCGACAGCCTCCCAAAGTCCAATACTACCTGCCTGCACCCCTCGGTACGGCCGGAGCCCGGCTCAGCAATTGCGAACGTCCGGGGATTCCTCCCACACCAAAGGGGCCAGCACCAAAAGCTCTTGCTGCTCTTCAAGGAGCCACGCAACCCCATTCACAGCCCCACAAACGCTGGCGCTCTCTCTTGCGACAGCCTCCCAAAGTCCAATACTAGCTGCCTGCGCCCCTCGGTACGGCCGGAGCCCGGCTCAGCAATTGCGAACGTCCAGGGATTCCTCCCACACCAAAGGGGCCAGGACCAAAAGCTCTTGCTGCTCTTCAAGGAGCCAGGCAACCCCATTCACAGCCCCACAAACGATGGTGCTCTCTCTTGCGACAGCCTCCCAAAGTCCAATACTAGCTGCCTGCGCCGCTGAGTACAGCCGGAGCCCAGCTCACCAATTGCGAACGTCCAGGGATTCCTCCCACACCAAAGGGGCCAGGACCAAAAGCTCTTGCTGCTCTTCAAGGAGCCAGGCAACCCCATTCACAGCCCCACAAACGCTGGCGCTCTCTCTTGAGACAGCCTCCCAAAGTCCAATACTAGCTGCCTGCACCCCTCGGTACGGCCGGAGCCTGGCTCAGCAATTGCGAACGTCCAGGGATTCCTGCCACACCAAAGGTGCCAGGACCAAAAGCTCTTGCTGCTCTTCAAGGAGCCAGGCAACCCCATTCACAGCCCCACAAACGCTGGCGCTCTCTCTTGCGACAGCCTCCCAAAGTCCAATACTACCTGCCTGCGCCACCGAGTACAGCTGGAGCCCGGCTCAGGAACTGCAAACGTCCGGGGATTCCTCCCACACCAAAGGGGCCAGGACCAAAAGCTCTTGCTGCTCTTCAAGGAGCCAGGCAACCCCATTCACAGCCCCACAAACGCTGGCGCTCTCTCTTGCGACAGCCTCCCAAAGTCCAATACTACCTGCCTGCACCACCGAGTACAGCTGGAGCCCGGCTCAGGAACTGCAAACGTCCGGGGATTCCTCCCACACCAAAGGTGCCAGGACCAAAAGCTCTTGCTGCTCTTCAAGGAGCCACGCAACCCCATTCACAGCCCCACAAACGATGGCGCTCTCTCTTGCGACAGCCTCCCAAAGTCCAATACTAGCTGCCTGCACCCCTCCATACGGCCAGACCCCGGCTCAGCAATTGCGAACGTCCGGGGATTCCTCCCACACCAAAGGGGCCAGGACCAAAAGCTCTTGCTGCTCTTCAAGGAGCCAGGCAACCCCATTCACAGCCCCACAAACGATGGCGCTCTCTCTTGCGACAGCCTCCCAAAGTCCAATACTAGCTGCCTGCACCACCGAGTACAGCCGGAGCCCGGCTCAGGAACTGCAAACGTCCGGGGATTCCTCCCACACCAAAGGGGCCAGGACCAAAAGCTCTTGCTGCTCTTCAAGGAGCCACGCAACCCCATTCACAGCCCCACAAACGATGGCGCTCTCTCTTGCGACAGCCTCCCAAAGTCCAATACTAGCTGCCTGCGCCCCTCGGTACGGCCGGAGCCCGGCTCAGCAATTGCGAACGTCCAGGGATTCCTCCCACACCAAAGGGGCCAGGACCAAAAGCTCTTGCTGCTCTTCAAGGAGCCACGCAACCCCATTCACAGCCCCACAAACGATGGCGCTCTCTCTTGCGACAGCCTCCCAAAGTCCAATACTAGCTGCCTGCACCCCTCGGTACGGCCAGAGCCCAGCTCAGCAATTGCGAACGTCCAGGGATTCCTGCCACACCAAAGGGGCCAGGACCAAAAGCTCTTGCTGCTCTTCAAGGAGCCAGGCAACCCCATTCACAGCCCCACAAACGCTGGCGCTCTCTCTTGAGACAGCCTCCCAAAGTCCAATACTAGCTGCCTGCACCCCTCGGTACGGCCGGAGCCCAGCTCAGCAATTGCGAACGTCCAGGGATTCCTGCCACACCAAAGGGGCCAGGATCAAAAGCTCTTGCTGCTCTTCAAGGAGCCAGGCAACCCCATTCACAGCCCCACAAACGCTGGCGCTCTCTCTTGCGACAGCCTCCCAAAGTCCAATATTACCTGCCCGCACCACCGAGTACAGCTGGAGCCCAGCTCAGGAACTGCAAACGTCCGGGGATTCCTCCCACACCAAAGGGGCCAGGACCAAAAGCTCTTGCTGCTCTTCAAGGAGCCAGGCAACCCCATTCACAGCCCCACAAACGATGGCGCTCTCTCTTGCGACAGCCTCCCAAAGTCCAATACTAGCTGCCTGCGCCCCTCGGTACGGCCGGAGCCCGGCTCAGCAATTGCGAACGTCCAGGGATTCCTCCCACACCAAAGGGGCCAGGACCAAAAGCTCTTGCTGCTCTTCAAGGAGCCACGCAACCCCATTCACAGCCCCACAAACGATGGCGCTCTCTCTTGCGACAGCCTCCCAAAGTCCAATACTAGCTGCCTGCACCCCTCGGTACGGCCGGAGCCCGGCTCAGCAATTGCGAACGTCCAGGGATTCCTGCCACACCAAAGGGGCCAGGACCAAAAGCTCTTGCTGCTCTTCAAGGAGCCACGCAACCCCATTCACAGCCCCACAAACGATGGCGCTCTCTCTTGCGACAGCCTCCCAAAGTCCAATACTAGCTGCCTGCGCCGCTGAGTACAGCCGGAGCCCGGCTCAGCAATTGCGAACGTCCAGGAATTCCTCCCACACCAAAGGGGCCAGGACCAAAAGCTCTTGCTGCTCTTCAAGGAGCCAGGCAACCCCATTCACAGCCCCACAAACGCTGGCGCTCTCTCTTGCGACAGCCTCCCAAAGTCCAATACTAGCTGCCTGCACCCCTCGGTACGGCCGGAGCCCGGCTCAGCAATTGCGAACGTCCAGGGATTCCTGCCACACCAAAGGTGCCAGGACCAAAAGCTCTTGCTGCTCTTCAAGGAGCCAGGCAACCCCATTCACAGCCCCACAAACGATGGCGCTCTCTCTTGCGACAGCCTCCCAAAGTCCAATACTACCTGCCTGCACCACCGAGTACAGCTGGAGCCCGGCTGAGGAACTGCAAACGTCCGGGGATTCCTCCCACACCAAAGGGGCCAGCACCAAAAGCTCTTGCTGCTCTTCAAGGAGCCAGGCAACCCCATTCACAGCCCCACAAACGATGGCGCTCTCTCTTGCGACAGCCTCCCAAAGTCCAATACTAGCTGCCTGCAACCCTCCGTACGGCCGGAGCCCGGCTCAGCAATTGCGAACGTCCAGGGATTCCTCCCACACCAAAGGGGCCAGCACCAAAAGCTCTTGCTGCTCTTCAAGGAGCCACGCAACCCCATTCACAGCCCCACAAACGCGGGCGCTCTCTCTTGCGACAGCCTCCCAAAGTCCAATACTAGCTGCCTGCAACGCCGAGTACAGCCGGAGCCCAGCTCAGCAATTGCGAACGTCCAGGGATTCCTCCCACACCAAAGGGGCCAGGACCAAAAGCTCTTGCTGCTCTTCAAGGAGCCAGGCAACCCCATTCACAGCCCCACAAACAATGGCGCTCTCTCTTGCGACAGCCTCCCAAAGTCCAATACTAGCTGCCTGCACCTCTCCGTACGGCCGGAGCCCGGCTCAGCAATTGCGAACGTCCAGGGATTCCTCCCACACCAAAGGGGCCAGGACCAAAAGCTCTTGCTGCTCTTCAAGGAGCCACGCAACCCCATTCACAGCCCCACAAACGATGGCGCTCTCTCTTGCGACAGCCTCCCAAAGTCCAATACTACCTGCCTGCACCCCTCGGTACAGCCGGAGCCCGGCTCAGCAATTGCAAACATCCGGGGATTCCTCCCACACCAAAGGGGCCAGGACCAAAAGCTCTTGCTGCTCTTCAAGGAGCCACGCAACCCCATTCACAGCCCCACAAACGCTGGCGCTCTCTCTTGCGACAGCCTCCCAAAGTCCAACACTAGCTGCCTGCACCCCTCGGTACGGCCAGAGCCCAGCTCAGCAATTGCGAACGTCCAGGGATTCCTGCCACACCAAAGGGGCCAGGACCAAAAGCTCTTGCTGCTCTTCAAGGAGCCAGGCAACCCCATTCACAGCCCCACAAACGCTGGCGCTCTCTCTTGAGACAGCCTCCCAAAGTCCAATACTAGCTGCCTGCACCCCTCGGTACGGCCGGAGCCCAGCTCAGCAATTGCGAACGTCCAGGGATTCCTGCCACACCAAAGGGGCCAGGATCAAAAGCTCTTGCTGCTCTTCAAGGAGCCAGGCAACCCCATTCACAGCCCCACAAACGCTGGCGCTCTCTCTTGCGACAGCCTCCCAAAGTCCAATATTACCTGCCCGCACCACCGAGTACAGCTGGAGCCCAGCTCAGGAACTGCAAACGTCCGGGGATTCCTCCCACACCAAAGGGGCCAGGACCAAAAGCTCTTGCTGCTCTTCAAGGAGCCAGGCAACCCCATTCACAGCCCCACAAACGATGGCGCTCTCTCTTGCGACAGCCTCCCAAAGTCCAATACTAGCTGCCTGCGCCCCTCGGTACGGCCGGAGCCCGGCTCAGCAATTGCGAACGTCCAGGGATTCCTCCCACACCAAAGGGGCCAGGACCAAAAGCTCTTGCTGCTCTTCAAGGAGCCACGCAACCCCATTCACAGCCCCACAAACGATGGCGCTCTCTCTTGCGACAGCCTCCCAAAGTCCAATACTAGCTGCCTGCACCCCTCGGTACGGCCGGAGCCCGGCTCAGCAATTGCGAACGTCCAGGGATTCCTGCCACACCAAAGGGGCCAGGACCAAAAGCTCTTGCTGCTCTTCAAGGAGCCACGCAACCCCATTCACAGCCCCACAAACGATGGCGCTCTCTCTTGCGACAGCCTCCCAAAGTCCAATACTAGCTGCCTGCGCCGCTGAGTACAGCCGGAGCCCGGCTCAGCAATTGCGAACGTCCAGGAATTCCTCCCACACCAAAGGGGCCAGGACCAAAAGCTCTTGCTGCTCTTCAAGGAGCCAGGCAACCCCATTCACAGCCCCACAAACGCTGGCGCTCTCTCTTGCGACAGCCTCCCAAAGTCCAATACTAGCTGCCTGCACCCCTCGGTACGGCCGGAGCCCGGCTCAGCAATTGCGAACGTCCAGGGATTCCTGCCACACCAAAGGTGCCAGGACCAAAAGCTCTTGCTGCTCTTCAAGGAGCCAGGCAACCCCATTCACAGCCCCACAAACGATGGCGCTCTCTCTTGCGACAGCCTCCCAAAGTCCAATACTACCTGCCTGCACCACCGAGTACAGCTGGAGCCCGGCTGAGGAACTGCAAACGTCCGGGGATTCCTCCCACACCAAAGGGGCCAGGACCAAAAGCTCTTGCTGCTCTTCAAGGAGCCAGGCAACCCCATTCACAGCCCCACAAACGATGGCGCTCTCTCTTGCGACAGCCTCCCAAAGTCCAATACTAGCTGCCTGCAACCCTCCGTACGGCCGGAGCCCGGCTCAGCAATTGCGAACGTCCAGGGATTCCTCCCACACCAAAGGGGCCAGCACCAAAAGCTCTTGCTGCTCTTCAAGGAGCCACGCAACCCCATTCACAGCCCCACAAACGCGGGCGCTCTCTCTTGCGACAGCCTCCCAAAGTCCAATACTAGCTGCCTGCAACGCCGAGTACAGCCGGAGCCCAGCTCAGCAATTGCGAACGTCCAGGGATTCCTCCCACACCAAAGGGGCCAGGACCAAAAGCTCTTGCTGCTCTTCAAGGAGCCAGGCAACCCCATTCACAGCCCCACAAACAATGGCGCTCTCTCTTGCGACAGCCTCCCAAAGTCCAATACTAGCTGCCTGCACCTCTCCGTACGGCCGGAGCCCGGCTCAGCAATTGCGAACGTCCAGGGATTCCTCCCACACCAAAGGGGCCAGGACCAAAAGCTCTTGCTGCTCTTCAAGGAGCCACGCAACCCCATTCACAGCCCCACAAACGATGGCGCTCTCTCTTGCGACAGCCTCCCAAAGTCCAATACTACCTGCCTGCACCCCTCGGTACAGCCGGAGCCCGGCTCAGCAATTGCAAACATCCGGGGATTCCTCCCACACCAAAGGGGCCAGGACCAAAAGCTCTTGCTGCTCTTCAAGGAGCCACGCAACCCCATTCACAGCCCCACAAACGCTGGCGCTCTCTCTTGCGACAGCCTCCCAAAGTCCAACACTAGCTGCCTGCGCCGCTCGGTACAGCCGGAGCCCAGCTCAGCAATTGCGAACGTCCAGGGATTCCTCCCACACCAAAGGGGCCAGGACCAAAAGCTCTTGCTGCTCTTCAAGGAGCCAGGCAACCCCATTCACAGCCCCACAAACGATGGCGCTCTCTCTTGCGACAGCCTCCCAAAGTCCAATACTAGCTGCCTGCACCACCGAGTACAGCCGGAGCCCGGCTCACCAATTGCGAACGTCCAGGGATTCCTCCCACACCAAAGGGGCCAGCACCAAAAGCTCTTGCTGCTCTTCAAGGAGCCAGGCAACCCCATTCACAGCCCCACAAACGCTGGCACTCTCTCTTGCGACAGCCTCCCAAAGTCCAATACTAGCTGCCTGCACCACCGAGTACAGCCGGAGCCCGGCTCAGCAATTGCGAACGTCCGGGGATTCCTCCCACACCAAAGGGGCCAGCACCAAAAGCTCTTGCTGCTCTTCAAGGAGCCACGCAACCCCATTCACAGCCCCACAAACGATGGCGCTCTCTCTTGCAACAGCCTCCCAAAGTCCAGTACTAGCTGCCTGCGCCGCTGAGTACAACCGGAGCCCGGCTCAGCAATTGCGAACGTCCAGGGATTCCTCCCACACCAAAGGGGCCAGGACCAAAAGCTCTTGCTGCTCTTCAAGGAGCCAGGCAACCCCATTCACAGCCCCACAAACGATGGCGCTCTCTCTTGCGACAGCCTCCCAAAGTCCAACACTAGCTGCCTGCGCCGCTGACTACAGCCGGAGCCCGGCTCAGCAATTGCGAACGTCCAGGGATTCCTCCCACACCAAAGGGGCCAGGACCAAAACCTCTTGCTGCTCTTCAAGGAGCCAGGCAACCCCATTCACAGCCCCACAAACGATGGCGCTCTCTCTTGCGACAGCCTCCCAAAGTCCAATACTAGCTGCCTGCGCCGCTGAGTACAGCCGGAGCCCGGCTCAGCAATTGCGAACGTCCAGGGATTCCTCCCACACCAAAGGGGCCAGCACCAAAAGCTCTTGCTGCTCTTCAAGGAGCCACGCAACCCCATTCACAGCCCCACAAACGATGGCGCTCTCTCTTGCGACAGCCTCCCAAAGTCCAATACTACCTGCCTGCGCCACCGAGTACAGCTGGAGCCCGGCTCAGGAACTGCAAACGTCCGGGGATTCCTCCCACACCAAAGGGGCCAGCACCAAAAGCTCTTGCTGCTCTTCAAGGAGCCACGCAACCCCATTCACAGCCCCACAAACGCTGGCGCTCTCTCTTGCGACAGCCTCCAAAAGTCCAATACTAGCTGCCTGCACCCCTCGGTACGGCCGGAGCCCGGCTCAGCAATTGCGAACGTCCAGGGATTCCTCCCACAACAAAGGGGCCAGGACCAAAAGCTCTTGCTGCTCTTCAAGGAGCCACGCAACCCCATTCACAGCCCCACAAACGCTGGCGCTCTCTCTTGCGACAGCCTCCCAAAGTCCAATACTAGCTGCCTGCACCCCTCGGTACGGCCGGAGCCCGGCTCAGCAATTGCGAACGTCCGGGGATTCCTCCCACACCAAAGGGGCCAGGACCAAAAGCTCTTGCTGCTCTTCAAGGAGCCAGGCAACCCCATTCACAGCCCCACAAACGCTGGCGCTCTCTCTTGCGACAGCCTCCCAAAGTCCAATACTAGCTGCCTGCGCCGCTTGGTACAGCCGGAGCCCGGCTCAGCAATTGTGAACGTCCGGGGATTCCTCCCACACCAAAGGGGCCAGCACCAAAAGCTCTTGCTGCTCTTCAAGGAGCCAGGCAACCCCATTCACAGCCCCACAAACGATGGCGCTCTCTCGTGCGACAGCCTCCCAAAGTCCAATACTACCTGCCTGCAACGCCGAGTACAGCCGGAGCCCAGCTCAGCAATTGCAAACGTCCAGGGATTCCTCCCACACCAAAGGGGCCAGGACCAAAAGCTCTTGCTGCTCTTCAAGGAGCCAGGCAACCCCATTCACAGCCCCACAAACGATGGCGCTCTCTCTTGCGACAGCCTCCCAAAGTCCAATACTAGCTGCCTGCGCCGCTGAGTACAGCCAGAGCCCACCTCACCAATTGCGAACGTCCAGGGATTCCTCCCACACCAAAGGGGCCAGGACCAAAAGCTCTTGCTGCTCTTCAAGGAGCCACGCAACCCCATTCACAGCCCCACAAACGCTGGCGCTCTCTCTTGAGACAGCCTCCCAAAGTCCAATACTAGCTGCCTGCACCCCTCGGTACGGCCGGAGCCCAGCTCAGCAATTGCGAACGTCCAGGGATTCCTCCCACACCAAAGGGGCCAGGACCAAAAGCTCTTGCTGCTCTTCAAGGAGCCACGCAACCCCATTCACAGCCCCACAAACGATGGCGCTCTCTCTTGCGACAGCCTCCCAAAGTCCAATATTACCTGCCTGCACCACCGAGTACAGCTGGAGCCCGGCTCAGGAACTGCAAACGTCCGGGGATTCCTCCCACACCAAAGGGGCCAGGACCAAAAGCTCTTGCTGCTCTTCAAGGAGCCACGCAACCCCATTCACAGCCCCACAAACGATGGCGCTCTCTCTTGCGACAGCCTCCCAAAGTCCAATACTAGCTGCCTGCGCCGCTCGGTATAGCCGGAGCCCGGCTCAGCAATTGTGAACGTCCAGGAATTCCTGCCACACCAAAGGGGCCAGCACCAAAAGCTCTTGCTGCTCTTCAAGGAGCCACGCAACCCCATTCACAGCCCCACAAACGCTGGCGCTCTCTCTTGCGACAGCCTCCCAAAGTCCAATACTAGCTGCCTGCAACGCCGAGTACAGCCGGAGCCCAGCTCAGCAATTGCAAACGTCCAGGGATTCCTCCCACACCAAAGGGGCCAGGACCAAAAGCTCTTGCTGCTCTTCAAGGAGCCAGGCAACCCCATTCACAGCCCCACAAACACTGGCGCGCTCTCTTGCGACAGCCTCCCAAAGTCCAATACTAGCTGCCTGCACCACCGAGTACAGCCGGAGCCCGGCTCAGGAACTGCGAACGTCCGGGGATTCCTCCCACACCAAAGGGGCCAGCACCAAAAGCTCTTGCTGCTCTTCAAGGAGCCAGGCAACCCCATTCACAGCCCCACAAACGCTGGCGCTCTCTCTTGCGACAGCCTCCCAAAGTCCAATACTAGCTGCCTGCGCCGCTGAGTACAGCCGGAGCCCGGCTCAGCAATTGCGAACGTCCAGGGATTCCTGCCACACCAAAGGGGCCAGGACCAAAAGCTGTTGCTGCTCTTCAAGGAGCCAGGCAACCCCATTCACAGCCCCACAAACGATGGCGCTCTCTCTTGCGACAGCCTCCCAAAGTCCAATACTAGATGCCTGCACCCCTCGGTACGGCCGGAGCCCGGCTCAGGAACTGCAAACGTCCAGGGATTCCTGCCACACCAAAGGTGCCAGGACCAAAAGCTCTTGCTGCTCTTCAAGGAGCCACGCAACCCCATTCACAGCCCCACAAACGCTGGCGCTCTCTCTTGCGACAGCCTCCCAAAGTCCAATACTAGCTGCCTGCAACGCCGAGTACAGCCGGAGCCCAGCTCAGCAATTGTGAACGTCCAGGGATTCCTGCCACACCAAAGGGGCCAGGACCAAAAGCTCTTGCTGCTCTTCAAGGAGCCAGGCAACCCCATTCACAGCCCCACAAACAATGGCGCTCTCTCTTGCGACAGCCTCCCAAAGTCCAATACTAGCTGCCTGCACCCCTCGGTACGGCCGGAGCCCAGCTCAGCAATTGTGAACGTCCAGGGATTCCTGCCACACCAAAGGGGCCAGCACCAAAAGCTCTTGCTGCTCTTCAAGGAGCCACGCAACCCCATTCACAGCCCCACAAACGCTGGCGCTCTCTCTTGCGACAGCCTCCCAAAGTCCAATACTAGCTGCCTGCAACGCCGAGTACAGCCGGAGCCCAGCTCAGCAATTGTGAACGTCCAGGGATTCCTCCCACACCAAAGGGGCCAGGACCAAAAGCTCTTGCTGCTCTTCAAGGAGCCAGGCAACCCCATTCACAGCCCCACAAACGCTGGCGCTCTCTCTTGCGACAGCCTCCCAAAGTCCAATACTAGCTGCCTGCGCCCCTCGGTACGGCCGGAGCCCGGCTCAGGAACTGCGAACGTCCGGGGATTCCTCCCACACCAAAGGGGCCAGGACCAAAAGCTCTTGCTGCTCTTCAAGGAGCCAGGCAACCCCATTCACAGCCCCACAAACGATGGCGCTCTCTCTTGCGACAGCCTCCCAAAGTCCAATACTAGCTGCCTGCACCCCTCAGTACGGCCGGAGCCCGGCTCAGCAATTGCGAACGTCCGGGGATTCCTCCCACACCAAAGGGGCCAGGACCAAAAGCTCTTGCTGCTCTTCAAGGAGCCACGCAACCCCATTCACAGCCCCACAAACGATGGCGCTCTCTCTTGCGACAGCCTCCCAAAGTCCAATACTAGCTGCCTGCACCCCTCAGTACGGCCGGAGCCCGGCTCAGCAATTGCAAACGTCCGGGGATTCCTCCCACACCAAAGGTGCCAGCACCAAAAGCTCTTGCTGCTCTTCAAGGAGCCACGCAACCCCACTCACAGCCCCACAAACGATGGCGCTCTCTCTTGCGACACCCTCCCAAAGTCCAATACTAGCTGCCTGCACCCCTCCATACGACCGGAGCCCGGCTCAGCAATTGCGAACGTCCAGGGATTCCTCCCACACCAAAGGTGCCAGGACCAAAAGCTCTTGCTGCTCTTCAAGGAGCCACGCAACCCCATTCAAAGCCCCACAAACGATGGCGCTCTCTCTTGCGACAGCCTCCCAAAGTCCAACACTAGCTGCCTGCACCCCTCGGTACGGCCGGAGCCCGGCTCAGCAATTGCGAACGTCCAGGGATTCCTCCCACACCAAAGGGGCCAGCACCAAAAGCTCTTACTGCTCTTTAAGGAGCCAGGCAACCCCATTCACAGCCCCACAAACGATGGCGCTCTCTCTTGCGACAGCCTCCCAAAGTCCAATACTAGCTGCCTGCACCCCTCCATACGGCCGGAGCCAGGCTCAGCAATTGCGAACGTCCGGGGATTCCTCCCACACCAAAGGGGCCAGCACCAAAAGCTCTTGCTGCTCTTCAAGGAGCCACGCAACCCCATTCACAGCCCCACAAACGATGGCGCTCTCTCTTGCGACAGCCTCCCAAAGTCCAATACTAGCTGCCTGCGCCGCTGAGTACAGCCAGAGCCCAGCTCAGCAATTGCGAACGTCCAGGGATTCCTCCCACACCAAAGGGGCCAGGACCAAAAGCTCTTGCTGCTCTTCAAGGAGCCAGGCAACCCCATTCACAGCCCCACAAACGATGGCGCTCTCTCTTGCGACAGCCTCCCAAAGTCCAATACTAGCTGCCTGCACCCCTCGGGACGGTCGGAGCCCGGCTCAGCAATTGCGAACGTCCAGGGATTCCTGCCACACCAAAGGGGCCAGGACCAAAAGCTCTTGCTGCTCTTCAAGGAGCCACGCAACCCCATTCACAGCCCCACAAACGCTGGTGCTCTCTCTTGCGACAGCCTCCCAAAGTCCAATACTAGCTGCCTGCGCCGCTCGGTACAGCCGGAGCCCGGCTCAGCAATTGCGAACGTCCAGGGATTCCTCCCACACCAAAGGGGCCAGGACCAAAAGCTCTTGCTGCTCTTCAAGGAGCCACGCAACCCCATTCACAGCCCCACAAACACGGGCGCTCTCTCTTGCGACAGCCTCCCAAAGTCCAATACTACCTGCCTGCACCTCTCCGTACGGCCGGACCCCGGCTCAGCAATTGCGAACGTCCAGGGATTCCTCCCACACCAAAGGGGCCAGCACCAAAAGCTCTTGCTGCTCTTCAAGGAGCCACGCAACCCCATTCACAGCCCCACAAACGATGGCGCTCTCTCTTGCGACAGCCTCCCGAAGTCCAATACTAGCTGCCTGCAACCCTCCATACGACCGGAGCCCGGCTCAGCAATTGCGAACGTCCAGGGATTCCTGCCACACCAAAGGGGCCAGCACCAAAAGCTCTTGCTGCTCTTCAAGGAGCCAGGCAACCCCATTCACACCCCCACAAACGATGGCGCTCTCTCTTGCGACAGCCTCCCAAAGTCCAATACTACCTGCCTGCACCCCTCGGTACGGCCGGAGCCCGGCTCAGCAATTGCGAACGTCCAGGGATTCCTCCCACACCAAAGGGGCCAGGACCAAAAGCTCTTGCTGCTCTTCAAGGAGCCACGCAACCCCATTCACAGCCCCACAAACGATGGCGCTCTCTCTTGCGACAGCCTCCCAAAGTCCAATACTAGCTGCCTGCGCCGCTGACTACAGCCCGAGCCCGGCTCAGCAATTGCGAACGTCCAGGGATTCCTCCCACACCAAAGGGGCCAGGACCAAAAGCTCTTGCTGCTCTTCAAGGAGCCAGGCAACCCCATTCACAGCCCCACAAACGATGGCGCTCTCTCTTGCGACAGCCTCCCAAAGTCCAATACTAGCTGCCTTTGCCGCTGACTACAGCCAGAGCCCGGCTCAGCAATTGCGAACGTCCAGGGATTCCTCCCACACCAAAGGTGCCAGGACCAAAAGCTCTTGCTGCTCTTCAAGGTGCCACGCAACCCCATTCACAGCCCCACAAACGATGGTGCTCTCTCTTGTGAGAGCCTCCCAAAGTCCAATACTAGCTGCCTGCACCCCTCGGTACAGCCGGAGCCCGGCTCAGAAACTGCGAACGTCCGGGGATTCCTCCCACACCAAAGGGGCCAGCACCAAAAGCTCTTGCTGCTCTTCAAGGAGCCACGCAACCCCATTCACAGCCCCACAAACGATGGCGCTCTCTCTTGCGACAGCCTCCCAAAGTCCAATACTAGCTGCCTGCACCACCGAGTACAGCCGGAGCCCGGCTCAGGAACTGCAAACGTCCAGGGGATTCCTCCCACACCAAAGGGGCCAGGACCAAAAGCTCTTGCTGCTCTTCAAGGAGCCACGCAACCCCATTCACAGCCCCACAAACGATGGCGCTCTCTCTTGCGACAGCCTCCCAAAGTCCAATACTACCTGCCTGCACCCCTCGGTACGGCCGGAGCCCAGCTCAGCAATTGCGAACGTCCAGGGATTCCTCCCACACCAAAGGGGCCAGGACCAAAAGCTCTTGCTGCTCTTCAAGGAGCCAGGCAACCCCATTCACAGCCCCACAAACGATGGCGCTCTCTCTTGCGACAGCCTCCCAAAGTCCAACACTAGCTGCCTGCGCTGCTGAGTACAGCCGGAGCCCGGCTCAGCAATTGCGAACGTCCAGGGATTCCTCCCACACCAAAGGGGCCAGGACCAAAAGCTCTTGCTGCTCTTCAAGGAGCCACGCAACCCCATTCACAGCCCCACAAACGATGGCGCTCTCTCTTGCGACAGCCTCCCAAAGTCCAATACTACCTGCCTGCACCTCTCCGTACGGCCGGAGCCCGGCTCAGCAATTGCGAACGTCCAGGGATTCCTCCCACACCAAAGGGGCCAGGACCAAAAGCTCTTGCTGCTCTTCAAGGAGCCACGCAACCCCATTCACAGCCCCACAAACGATGGCGCTCTCTCTTGCGACAGCCTCCCAAAGTCCAATACTAGCTGCCTGCGCCGCTGAGTACAGCCGGAGCCCGGCTCAGCAATTGCGAACGTCCAGGGATTCCTCCCACACCAAAGGGGCCAGGACCAAAAGCTCTTGCTGCTCTTCAAGGAGCCAGGCAACCCCATTCACAGCCCCACAAACGATGGCGCTCTCTCTTGCGACAGCCTCCCAAAGTCCAATACTAGCTGCCTGCACCCCTCGGTACGGCCGGAGCCAGGCTCAGCAATTGCGAACGTCCAGGGATTCCTGCCACACCAAAGGGGCCAGGACCAAAAGCTCTTGCTGCTCTTCAAGGAGCCAGGCAACCCCATTCACAGCCCCACAAACGATGGCGCTCTCTCTTGCGACAGCCTCCCAAAGTCCAATACTACCTGCCTGCACCACCGAGTACAGCTGGAGCCCGGCTCAGGAACTGCAAACGTCCGGGGATTCCTCCCACACCAAAGGGGCCAGCACCAAAAGCTCTTGCTGCTCTTCAAGGAGCCAGGCAACCCCATTCACAGCCCCACAAACGATGGCGCTCTCTCTTGCGACAGCCTCCCAAAGTCCAATACTAGCTGCCTGCAACCCTCCGTACGGCCGGAGCCCGGCTCAGCAATTGCGAACGTCCAGGGATTCCTCCCACACCAAAGGGGCCAGCACCAAAAGCTCTTGCTGCTCTTCAAGGAGCCAGGCAACCCCATTCACAGCCCCACAAATGCTGGCGCTCTCTCTTGCGACAGCCTTCCAAAGTCCAATACTAGCTGCCTGCGCGCTCGGTACAGCCGGAGCCCGGCTCAGCAATTGTGAACGTCCGGGGATTCCTCCCACACCAAAGGGACCAGGACCAAAAGCTCTTGCTGCTCTTCAAGGAGCCAGGCAACCCCATTCACAGCCCCACAAACACTGGCGCTCTCTCTTGCGACAGCCTCCCAAAGTCCAATACTAGCTGCCTGCACCACCGAGTACAGCCAGAGCCCAGCTCAGCAATTGCGAACGTCCAGGGATTCCTCCCACACCAAAGGGGCCAGGACCAAAAGCTCTTGCTGCTCTTCAAGGAGCCACGCAACCCCATTCACAGCCCCACAAACGCTGGTGCTCTCTCTTGCGACAGCCTCCCAAAGTCCAATACTACCTGCCTGCGCCGCTCGGTACAGCCGGAGCCCGGCTCAGCAATTGCGAACGTCCAGGGATTCCTCCCACACCAAAGGGGCCAGCACCAAAAGCTCTTGCTGCTCTTCAAGGAGCCACGCAACCCCATTCACAGCCCCACAAACACGGGCGCTCTCTCTTGCGACAGCCTCCCAAAGTCCAATACTACCTGCCTGCACCTCTCCGTACGGCCGGACCCCGGCTCAGCAATTGCGAACGTCCAGGGATTCCTCCCACACCAAAGGGGCCAGCACCAAAAGCTCTTGCTGCTCTTCAAGGAGCCACGCAACCCCATTCACAGCCCCACAAACGATGGCGCTCTCTCTTGCGACAGCCTCCCTAAGTCCAATACTAGCTGCCTGCAACCCTCCGTACGGCCGGAGCCCGGCTCAGCAATTGCGAACGTCCAGGGATTCCTCCCACACCAAAGGGGCCAGCACCAAAAGCTCTTGCTGCTCTTCAAGGAGCCAGGCAACCCCATTCACACCCCCACAAACGATGGCGCTCTCTCTTGCGACAGCCTCCCAAAGTCCAATACTACCTGCCTGCACCCCTCGGTACGGCCGGAGCCCGGCTCAGCAATTGCGAACGTCCAGGGATTCCTCCCACACCAAAGGGGCCAGGACCAAAAGCTCTTGCTGCTCTTCAAGGAGCCACGCAACCCCATTCACAGCCCCACAAACGATGGCGCTCTCTCTTGCGACAGCCTCCCAAAGTCCAATACTAGCTGCCTGCGCCGCTGACTACAGCCCGAGCCCGGCTCAGCAATTGCGAACGTCCAGGGATTCCTCCCACACCAAAGGGGCCAGGACCAAAAGCTCTTGCTGCTCTTCAAGGAGCCAGGCAACCCCATTCACAGCCCCACAAACGATGGCGCTCTCTCTTGCGACAGCCTCCCAAAGTCCAATACTAGCTGCCTTTGCCGCTGACTACAGCCAGAGCCCGGCTCAGCAATTGCGAACGTCCAGGGATTCCTCCCACACCAAAGGGGCCAGGACCAAAAGCTCTTGCTGCTCTTCAAGGTGCCAGGCAACCCCATTCACAGCCCCACAAACGATGGTGCTCTCTCTTGTGAGAGCCTCCCAAAGTCCAATACTAGCTGCCTGCACCCCTCGGTACAGCCGGAGCCCGGCTCAGAAACTGCGAACGTCCGGGGATTCCTCCCACACCAAAGGGGCCAGCACCAAAAGCTCTTGCTGCTCTTCAAGGAGCCAGGCAACCCCATTCACAGCCCCACAAACGATGGCGCTCTCTCTTGCGACAGCCTCCCAAAGTCCAATACTAGCTGCCTGCAACCCTCCGTACGGCCGGACCCCGGCTCAGCAATTGCGAACGTCCAGGGATTCCTCCCACACCAAAGGGGCCAGCACCAAAAGCTCTTGCTGCTCTTCAAGGAGCCAGGCAACCCCATTCACAGCCCCACAAACGATGGCGCTCTCTCTTGCGACAGCCTCCCAAAGTCCAATACTAGCTGCCTGCGCCGCTGAGTACAGCCGGAGCCCGGCTCAGGAACTGCGAACGTCCGGGGATTCCTCCCACACCAAAGGGGCCAGGACCAAAAGCTGTTGCTGCTCTTCAAGGAGCCAGGCAACCCCATTCACAGCCCCACAAACGATGGCGCTCTCTCTTGCGACAGCCTCCCAAAGTCCAATACTAGCTGCCTGCACCCCTCAGTACGGCCGGAGCCCGGCTCAGCAATTGCGAACGTCCGGGGATTCCTCCCACACCAAAGGGGCCAGGACCAAAAGCTCTTGCTGCTCTTCAAGGAGCCACGCAACCCCATTCACAGCCCCACAAACGATGGCGCTCTCTCTTGCGACAGCCTCCCAAAGTCCAATACTAGCTGCCTGCACCCCTCAGTACGGCCGGAGCCCGGCTCAGCAATTGCAAACGTCCGGGGATTCCTCCCACACCAAAGGTGCCAGCACCAAAAGCTCTTGCTGCTCTTCAAGGAGCCACGCAACCCCACTCACAGCCCCACAAACGATGGCGCTCTCTCTTGCGACACCCTCCCAAAGTCCAATACTAGCTGCCTGCACCCCTCCATACGACCGGAGCCCGGCTCACCAATTGCGAACGTCCAGGGATTCCTCCCACACCAAAGGTGCCAGGACCAAAAGCTCTTGCTGCTCTTCAAGGAGCCACGCAACCCCATTCAAAGCCCCACAAACGATGGCGCTCTCTCTTGCGACAGCCTCCCAAAGTCCAACACTAGCTGCCTGCACCCCTCGGTACGGCCGGAGCCCGGCTCAGCAATTGCGAACGTCCAGGGATTCCTCCCACACCAAAGGGGCCAGCACCAAAAGCTCTTACTGCTCTTTAAGGAGCCAGGCAACCCCATTCACAGCCCCACAAACGATGGCGCTCTCTCTTGCGACAGCCTCCCAAAGTCCAATACTAGCTGCCTGCGCCCCGCGGTACAGCCGGAGACAGGCTCAGCAATTGCAAACGTCCAGGGATTCCTCCCACACCAAAGGGGCCAGGACCAAAAGCTCTTGCTGCTCTTCAAGGAGCCAGGCAACCCCATTCACAGCCCCACAAACGATGGCGCTCTCTCTTGCGACAGCCTCCCAAAGTCCAATACTAGCTGCCTGCACCACCGAGTACAGCCGGAGCCCGGCTCAGCAATTGCGAACGTCCAGGGATTCCTCCCACACCAAAGGGGCCAGCACCAAAAGCTCTTGTTGCTCTTCAAGGAGCCAGGCAACCCCATTCACAGCCCCACAAACGATGGCGCTCTCTCTTGCGACAGCCTCCCAAAGTCCAATACTAGCTGCCTGCACCCCTCCATACGGCCGGAGCCAGGCTCAGCAATTGCGAACGTCCGGGGATTCCTCCCACACCAAAGGGGCCAGCACCAAAAGCTCTTGCTGCTCTTCAAGGAGCCACGCAACCCCATTCACAGCCCCACAAACGATGGCGCTCTCTCTTGCGACAGCCTCCCAAAGTCCAATACTAGCTGCCTGCGCCGCTGAGTACAGCCAGAGCCCAGCTCAGCAATTGCGAACGTCCAGGGATTCCTCCCACACCAAAGGGGCCAGGACCAAAAGCTCTTGCTGCTCTTCAAGGAGCCAGGCAACCCCATTCACAGCCCCACAAACGATGGCGCTCTCTCTTGCGACAGCCTCCCAAAGTCCAATACTAGCTGCCTGCACCCCTCGGGACGGTCGGAGCCCGGCTCAGCAATTGCGAACGTCCAGGGATTCCTGCCACACCAAAGGGGCCAGGACCAAAAGCTCTTGCTGCTCTTCAAGGAGCCACGCAACCCCATTCACAGCCCCACAAACGCTGGTGCTCTCTCTTGCGACAGCCTCCCAAAGTCCAATACTAGCTGCCTGCGCCGCTCGGTACAGCCGGAGCCCGGCTCAGCAATTGCGAACGTCCAGGGATTCCTCCCACACCAAAGGGGCCAGGACCAAAAGCTCTTGCTGCTCTTCAAGGAGCCAGGCAACCCCATTCACAGCCCCACAAACACGGGCGCTCTCTCTTGCGACAGCCTCCCAAAGTCCAATACTACCTGCCTGCACCTCTCCGTACGGCCGGACCCCGGCTCAGCAATTGCGAACGTCCAGGGATTCCTCCCACACCAAAGGGGCCAGCACCAAAAGCTCTTGCTGCTCTTCAAGGAGCCACGCAACCCCATTCACAGCCCCACAAACGATGGCGCTCTCTCTTGCGACAGCCTCCCGAAGTCCAATACTAGCTGCCTGCAACCCTCCGTACGGCCGGAGCCCGGCTCAGCAATTGCGAACGTCCAGGGATTCCTCCCACACCAAAGGGGCCAGCACCAAAAGCTCTTGCTGCTCTTCAAGGAGCCAGGCAACCCCATTCACACCCCCACAAACGATGGCGCTCTCTCTTGCGACAGCCTCCCAAAGTCCAATACTACCTGCCTGCACCCCTCGGTACGGCCGGAGCCCGGCTCAGCAATTGCGAACGTCCAGGGATTCCTCCCACACCAAAGGGGCCAGGACCAAAAGCTCTTGCTGCTCTTCAAGGAGCCACGCAACCCCATTCACAGCCCCACAAACGATGGCGCTCTCTCTTGCGACAGCCTCCCAAAGTCCAATACTAGCTGCCTTTGCCGCTGAGTACAGCCGGAGCCCGGCTCAGCAATTGCGAACGTCCAGGGATTCCTCCCACACCAAAGGGGCCAGGACCAAAAGCTCTTGCTGCTCTTCAAGGAGCCAGGCAACCCCATTCACAGCCCCACAAACGATGGCGCTCTCTCTTGCGACAGCCTCCCAAAGTCCAATACTAGCTGCCTTTGCCGCTGACTACAGCCAGAGCCCGGCTCAGCAATTGCGAACGTCCAGGGATTCCTCCCACACCAAAGGTGCCAGGACCAAAAGCTCTTGCTGCTCTTCAAGGTGCCACGCAACCCCATTCACAGCCCCACAAACGATGGTGCTCTCTCTTGCGACAGCCTCCCAAAGTCCAATACTAGCTGCCTGCACCCCTCGGTACAGCCGGAGCCCGGCTCAGAAACTGCGAACGTCCGGGGATTCCTCCCACACCAAAGGGGCCAGCACCAAAAGCTCTTGCTGCTCTTCAAGGAGCCACGCAACCCCATTCACAGCCCCACAAACGATGGCGCTCTCTCTTGCGACAGCCTCCCAAAGTCCAATACTAGCTGCCTGCACCACCGAGTACAGCCGGAGCCCGGCTCAGGAACTGCAAACGTCCAGGGGATTCCTCCCACACCAAAGGGGCCAGGACCAAAAGCTCTTGCTGCTCTTCAAGGAGCCACGCAACCCCATTCACAGCCCCACAAACGATGGCGCTCTCTCTTGCGACAGCCTCCCAAAGTCCAATACTACCTGCCTGCACCCCTCGGTACGGCCGGAGCCCAGCTCAGCAATTGCGAACGTCCAGGGATTCCTCCCACACCAAAGGGGCCAGCACCAAAAGCTCTTGCTGCTCTTCAAGGAGCCAGGCAACCCCATTCACAGCCCCACAAACGATGGCGCTCTCTCTTGCGACAGCCTCCCAAAGTCCAACACTAGCTGCCTGCGCTGCTGAGTACAGCCGGAGCCCGGCTCAGCAATTGCGAACGTCCAGGGATTCCTCCCACACCAAAGGGGCCAGGACCAAAAGCTCTTGCTGCTCTTCAAGGAGCCAGGCAACCCCATTCACAGCCCCACAAACGATGGCGCTCTCTCTTGCGACAGCCTCCCAAAGTCCAATACTACCTGCCTGCACCTCTCCGTACGGCCGGAGCCCGGCTCAGCAATTGCGAACGTCCAGGGATTCCTCCCACACCAAAGGGGCCAGGACCAAAAGCTCTTGCTGCTCTTCAAGGAGCCACGCAACCCCATTCACAGCCCCACAAACGATGGCGCTCTCTCTTGCGACAGCCTCCCAAAGTCCAATACTAGCTGCCTGCGCCGCTGAGTACAGCCGGAGCCAGGCTCAGCAATTGCGAACGTCCAGGGATTCCTCCCACACCAAAGGGGCCAGGACCAAAAGCTCTTGCTGCTCTTCAAGGAGCCAGGCAACCCCATTCACAGCCCCACAAACGATGGCGCTCTCTCTTGCGACAGCCTCCCAAAGTCCAATACTAGCTGCCTGCACCCCTCGGTACGGCCGGAGCCCGGCTCAGCAATTGCGAACGTCCAGGGATTCCTGCCACACCAAAGGGGCCAGGACCAAAAGCTCTTGCTGCTCTTCAAGGAGCCAGGCAACCCCATTCACAGCCCCACAAACGATGGCGCTCTCTCTTGCGACAGCCTCCCAAAGTCCAATACTACCTGCCTGCACCACCGAGTACAGCTGGAGCCCGGCTCAGGAACTGCAAACGTCCGGGGATTCCTCCCACACCAAAGGGGCCAGCACCAAAAGCTCTTGCTGCTCTTCAAGGAGCCAGGCAACCCCATTCACAGCCCCACAAACGATGGCGCTCTCTCTTGCGACAGCCTCCCAAAGTCCAATACTAGCTGCCTGCAACCCTCCGTACGGCCGGAGCCCGGCTCAGCAATTGCGAACGTCCAGGGATTCCTCCCACACCAAAGGGGCCAGCACCAAAAGCTCTTGCTGCTCTTCAAGGAGCCAGGCAACCCCATTCACAGCCCCACAAATGCTGGCGCTCTCTCTTGCGACAGCCTTCCAAAGTCCAATACTAGCTGCCTGCGCGCTCGGTACAGCCGGAGCCCGGCTCAGCAATTGTGAACGTCCGGGGATTCCTCCCACACCAAAGGGACCAGGACCAAAAGCTCTTGCTGCTCTTCAAGGAGCCAGGCAACCCCATTCACAGCCCCACAAACACTGGCGCTCTCTCTTGCGACAGCCTCCCAAAGTCCAATACTAGCTGCCTGCGCCGCTGAGTACAGCCGGAGCCCGGCTCAGCAATTGCGAACGTCCAGGGATTCCTCCCACACCAAAGGGGCCAGGACCAAAAGCTCTTGCTGCTCTTCAAGGAGCCACGCAACCCCATTCACAGCCCCACAAACGCTGGTGCTCTCTCTTGCGACAGCCTCCCAAAGTCCAATACTAGCTGCCTGCGCCGCTCGGTACAGCCGGAGCCCGGCTCAGCAATTGCGAACGTCCAGGGATTCCTCCCACACCAAAGGGGCCAGCACCAAAAGCTCTTGCTGCTCTTCAAGGAGCCACGCAACCCCATTCACAGCCCCACAAACACGGGCGCTCTCTCTTGCGACAGCCTCCCAAAGTCCAATACTACCTGCCTGCACCTCTCCGTACGGCCGGACCCCGGCTCAGCAATTGCGAACGTCCGGGGATTCCTCCCACACCAAAGGGGCCAGCACCAAAAGCTCTTGCTGCTCTTCAAGGAGCCACGCAACCCCATTCACAGCCCCACAAACGATGGCGCTCTCTCTTGCGACAGCCTCCCTAAGTCCAATACTAGCTGCCTGCAACCCTCCGTACGGCCGGAGCCCGGCTCAGCAATTGCGAACGTCCAGGGATTCCTCCCACACCAAAGGGGCCAGGACCAAAAGCTCTTGCTGCTCTTCAAGGAGCCAGGCAACCCCATTCACACCCCCACAAACGATGGCGCTCTCTCTTGCGACAGCCTCCCAAAGCCCAATACTACCTGCCTGCACCCCTCGGTACAGCCGGAGCCCGGCTCAGCAATTGCGAACGTCCAGGGATTCCTCCCACACCAAAGGGGCCAGGACCAAAAGCTCTTGCTGCTCTTCAAGGAGCCACGCAACCCCATTCACAGCCCCACAAACGATGGCGCTCTCTCTTGCGACAGCCTCCCAAAGTCCAATACTAGCTGCCTGCGCCGCTCGGTACAGCCGGAGCCCGGCTCAGCAATTGCGAACGTCCAGGGATTCCTCCCACACCAAAGGGGCCAGGACCAAAAGCTCTTGCTGCTCTTCAAGGAGCCAGGCAACCCCATTCACAGCCCCACAAACGATGGCGCTCTCTCTTGCGACAGCCTCCCAAAGTCCAATACTAGCTGCCTTTGCCGCTGACTACAGCCAGAGCCCGGCTCAGCAATTGCGAACGTCCAGGGATTCCTCCCACACCAAAGGTGCCAGGACCAAAAGCTCTTGCTGCTCTTCAAGGTGCCAGGCAACCCCATTCACAGCCCCACAAACGATGGTGCTCTCTCTTGTGAGAGCCTCCCAAAGTCCAATACTAGCTGCCTGCACCCCTCGGTACAGCCGGAGCCCGGCTCAGAAACTGCGAACGTCCGGGGATTCCTCCCACACCAAAGGGGCCAGCACCAAAAGCTCTTGCTGCTCTTCAAGGAGCCACGCAACCCCATTCACAGCCCCACAAACGATGGCGCTCTCTCTTGCGACAGCCTCCCAAAGTCCAATACTACCTGCCTGCACCCCTCGGTACGGCCGGAGCCCAGCTCAGCAATTGCGAACGTCCAGGGATTCCTCCCACACCAAAGGGGCCAGCACCAAAAGCTCTTGCTGCTCTTCAAGGAGCCAGGCAACCCCATTCACAGCCCCACAAACGATGGCGCTCTCTCTTGCGACAGCCTCCCAAAGTCCAACACTAGCTGCCTGCGCTGCTGAGTACAGCCGGAGCCCGGCTCAGCAATTGCGAACGTCCAGGGATTCCTCCCACACCAAAGGGGCCAGGACCAAAAGCTCTTGCTGCTCTTCAAGGAGCCACGCAACCCCATTCACAGCCCCACAAACGATGGCGCTCTCTCTTGCGACAGCCTCCCAAAGTCCAATACTACCTGCCTGCACCTCTCCGTACGGCCGGAGCCCGGCTCAGCAATTGCGAACGTCCAGGGATTCCTCCCACACCAAAGGGGCCAGGACCAAAAGCTCTTGCTGCTCTTCAAGGAGCCACGCAACCCCATTCACAGCCCCACAAACGATGGCGCTCTCTCTTGCGACAGCCTCCCAAAGTCCAATACTAGCTGCCTGCGCCGCTGAGTACAGCCGGAGCCAGGCTCAGCAATTGCGAACGTCCAGGGATTCCTCCCACACCAAAGGGGCCAGGACCAAAAGCTCTTGCTGCTCTTCAAGGAGCCAGGCAACCCCATTCACAGCCCCACAAACGATGGCGCTCTCTCTTGCGACAGCCTCCCAAAGTCCAATACTAGCTGCCTGCACCCCTCGGTACGGCCGGAGCCAGGCTCAGCAATTGCGAACGTCCAGGGATTCCTCCCACACCAAAGGGGCCAGGACCAAAAGCTCTTGCTGCTCTTCAAGGAGCCAGGCAACCCCATTCACAGCCCCACAAACGATGGCGCTCTCTCTTGCGACAGCCTCCCAAAGTCCAATACTAGCTGCCTGCAACCCTCCGTACGGCCGGAGCCCGGCTCAGCAATTGCGAACGTCCAGGGATTCCTCCCACACCAAAGGGGCCAGCACCAAAAGCTCTTGCTGCTCTTCAAGGAGCCAGGCAACCCCATTCACAGCCCCACAAATGCTGGCGCTCTCTCTTGCGACAGCCTTCCAAAGTCCAATACTAGCTGCCTGCGCGCTCGGTACAGCCGGAGCCCGGCTCAGCAATTGTGAACGTCCGGGGATTCCTCCCACACCAAAGGGGCCAGGACCAAAAGCTCTTGCTGCTCTTCAAGGAGCCAGGCAACCCCATTCACAGCCCCACAAACACTGGCGCTCTCTCTTGCGACAGCCTCCCAAAGTCCAATACTAGCTGCCTGCACCACCGAGTACAGCCGGAGCCCGGCTCAGGAACTGCGAACGTCCGGGGATTCCTCCCACACCAAAGGGGCCAGCACCAAAAGCTCTTGCTGCTCTTCAAGGAGCCAGGCAACCCCATTCACAGCCCCACAAACGATGGCGCTCTCTCTTGCGACAGCCTCCCAAAGTCCAATACTAGCTGCCTGCGCCGCTCGGTACAGCCGGAGCCCGGCTCAGCAATTGTGAACGTCCGGGGATTCCTCCCACACCAAAGGGGCCAGGACCAAAAGCTCTTGCTGCTCTTCAAGGAGCCACGCAACCCCATTCACAGCCCCACAAACGATGGCGCTCTCTCTTGCGACAGCCTCCCAAAGTCCAATACTAGCTGCCTGCAACGCCGAGTACAGCCGGAGCCCAGCTCAGCAATTGCAAACGTCCAGGGATTCCTCCCACACCAAAGGGGCCAGGACCAAAAGCTCTTGCTGCTCTTCAAGGAGCCAGGCAACCCCATTCACAGCCCCACAAACAATGGCGCTCTCTCTTGCGACAGCCTCCCAAAGTCCAATACTAGCTGCCTGCACCCCTCGGTACGGCCGGAGCCCGGCTCAGCAATTGCGAACGTCCAGGGATTCCTCCCACACCAAAGGGGCCAGGACCAAAAGCTCTTGCTGCTCTTCAAGGAGCCAGGCAACCCCATTCACAGCCCCACGAATGCTGACGCTCTCTCTTGCGACAGCCTCCCAAAGTCCAATACTAGCTGCCTGCGCCCCTCAGTACGGCCGGAGCCCGGCTCAGCAATTACGAACGTCCAGGGATTCCTCCCACACCAAAGGGGCCAGGACCAAAAGCTCTTGCTGCTCTTCAAGGAGCCAGGCAACCCCATTCACAGCCCCACAAACGATGGCGCTCTCTCTTGCGACAGCCTCCCAAAGTCCAATACTAGCTGCCTGCACCGCTCGGTACAGCCGGAGCCTGGCTCAGCAATTGCGAACGTCCGGGGATTCCTGCCACACCAAAGGTGCCAGGACCAAAAGCTCTTGCTGCTCTTCAAGGTGCCAGGCAACCCCATTCACAGCCCCACAAACGATGGCGCTCTCTCTTGCGACAGCCTCCCAAAGTCCAATACTAGCTGCCTGCACCGCTCGGTACAGCCGGAGCCCGGCTCAGCAATTGCGAACGTCCAGGGACTCCTGCCACACCAAAGGGGCCAGGACCAAAAGCTCTTGCTGCTCTTCAAGGAGCCACGCAACCCCATTCACAGCCCCACAAACGATGGCGCTCTCTCTTGCGACAGCCTCCCAAAGTCCAATACTAGCTGCCTGCGCCCCGCGGTACAGCCGGAGCCAGGCTCAGCAATTGCAAACGTCCAGGGATTCCTCCCATACCAAAGGGGCCAGCACCAAAAGCTCTTGCTGCTCTTCAAGGAGCCACGCAACCCCATTCACAGCCCCACAAACGATGGCGCTCTCTCTTGCGACAGCCTCCCAAAGTCCAATACTAGCTGCCTGCGCCGCTCGGTATAGCCGGAGCTCGGCTCAGCAATTGTGAACGTCCAGGGATTCCTGCCACACCAAAGGGGCCAGCACCAAAAGCTCTTGCTGCTCTTCAAGGAGCCACGCAACCCCATTCACAGCCCCACAAACGCTGGCGCTCTCTCTTGCGACAGCCTCCCAAAGTCCAATACTAGCTGCCTGCAACGCCGAGTACAGCCGGAGCCCAGCTCAGCAATTGCAAACGTCCAGGGATTCCTCCCACACCAAAGCGGCCAGGACCAAAAGCTCTTGCTGCTCTTCAAGGAGCCAGGCAACCCCATTCACAGCCCCACAAACGCTGGCGCTCTCTCTTGCGACAGCCTCCCAAAGTCCAATACTAGCTGCCTGCGCGGCTGAGTACAGCCGGAGCCCGGCTCAGCAATTGCGAACGTCCAGGGATTCCTCCCACACCAAAGGGGCCAGGACCAAAAGCTCTTGCTGCTCTTCAAGGAGCCACGCAACCCCATTCACAGCCCCACAAACGCTGGCACTCTCTCTTGCGACAGCCTCCCAAAGTCCAATACTAGCTGCCTGCAACGCCGAGTACAGCCGGAGCCCAGCTCAGCAATTGCAAACGTCCAGGGATTCCTCCCACACCAAAGGGGCCAGGACCAAAAGCTCTTGCTGCTCTTCAAGGAGCCAGGCAACCCCATTCACAGCCCCACAAACAATGGCGCTCTCTCTTGCGAGAGCCTCCCAAAGTCCAATACTAGCTGCCTGCACCCCTCGGTACGGCCGGAGCCCGGCTCAGCAATTGTGAACGTCCAGGGATTCCTGCCACACCAAAGGGGCCAGCACCAAAAGCTCTTGCTGCTCTTCAAGGAGCCACGCAACCCCATTCACAGCCCCACAAACGATGGCGCTCTCTCTTGCGACAGCCTCCCAAAGTCCAATACTAGCTGCCTGCAACGCCGAGTACAGCCGGAGCCCAGCTCAGCAATTGTGAACGTCCAGGGATTCCTCCCACACCAAAGCGGCCAGGACCAAAAGCTCTTGCTGCTCTTCAAGGAGCCAGGCAACCCCATTCACAGCCCCACAAACGATGGCGCTCTCTCTTGCGACAGCCTCCCAAAGTCCAATACTAGCTGCCTGCGCCGCTGAGTACAGCCGGAGCCCGGCTCAGCAATTGCGAACGTCCAGGGATTCCTGCCACACCAAAGGGGCCAGGACCAAAAGCTCTTGCTGCTCTTCAAGGAGCCAGGCAACCCCATTCACAGCCCCACAAACGATGGCGCTCTCTCTTGCGACAGCCTCCCAAAGTCCAATACTAGCTGCCTGCACCACCGAGTACAGCCGGAGCCCGGCTCAGGAACTGCGAACGTCCGGGGATTCCTCCCACACCAAAGGGGCCAGCACCAAAAGCTCTTGCTGCTCTTCAAGGAGCCAGGCAACCCCATTCACAGCCCCACAAACGCTGGCGCTCTCTCTTGCGACAGCCTCCCAAAGTCCAATACTAGCTGCCTGCGCCGCTCGGTACAGCCGGAGCCCGGCTCAGCAATTGTGAACGTCCGGGGATTCCTCCCACACCAAAGGGGCCAGGACCAAAAGCTCTTGCTGCTCTTCAAGGAGCCACGCAACCCCATTCACAGCCCCACAAACGATGGCGCTCTCTCTTGCGACAGCCTCCCAAAGTCCAATACTAGCTGCCTGCACCCCTCAGTACGGCCGGAGCCCGGCTCAGCAATTGCGAACGTCCGGGGATTCCTCCCACACCAAAGGGGCCAGGACCAAAAGCTCTTGATGCTCTTCAAGGAGCCACGCAACCCCATTCACAGCCCCACAAACGATGGCGCTCTCTCTTGCGACAGCCTCCCAAAGTCCAATACTAGCTGCCTGCACCCCTCCGTACGGCCGGAGCCCGGCTCAGCAATTGCAAACGTCCGGGGATTCCTCCCACACCAAAGGTGCCAGCACCAAAAGCTCTTGCTGCTCTTCAAGGAGCCACGCAACCCCACTCACAGCCCCACAAACGATGGCGCTCTCTCTTGCGACACCCTCCCAAAGTCCAATACTAGCTGCCTGCACCCCTCCATACGACCGGAGCCTGGCTCACCAATTGCGAACGTCCAGGGATTCCTCCCACACCAAAGGGGCCAGGACCAAAAGCTCTTGCTGCTCTTCAAGGAGCCACGCAACCCCATTCAAAGCCCCACAAACGATGGCGCTCTCTCTTGCGACAGCCTCCCAAAGTCCAACACTAGCTGCCTGCACCCCTCGGTACAGCCGGAGCCCGGCTCAGCAATTGCGAACGTCCAGGGATTCCTCCCACACCAAAGGGGCCAGCACCAAAAGCTCTTACTGCTCTTTAAGGAGCCAGGCAACCCCATTCACAGCCCCACAAACGATGGCGCTCTCTCTTGCGACAGCCTCCCAAAGTCCAATACTAGCTGCCTGCACCCCTCGGGACGGCCGGAGCCCGGCTCAGCAATTGCGAACGTCCAGGGACTCCTGCCACACCAAAGGGGCCAGGACCAAAAGCTCTTGCTGCTCTTCAAGGAGCCACGCAACCCCATTCAGAGCCCCACAAACGATGGCGCTCTCTCTTGCGACAGCCTCCCAAAGTCCAATACTAGCTGCCTGCTCGCTCGGTACAGCCGGAGCCCGGCTCAGCAATTGCAAACGTCCAGGGATTCCTCCCACACCAAAGGGGCCAGGACCAAAAGCTCTTGCTGCTCTTCAAGGAGCCAGGCAACCCCATTCACAGCCCCACAAACGATGGCGCTCTCTCTTGCGGCAGCCTCCCAAAGTCCAATACTACCTGCCTGCACCACTGAGTACAGCCGGAGCCCGGCTCAGCAATTGCAAACGTCCAGGGATTCCTCCCACACCAAAGGGGCCAGGACCAAAACCTCTTGCTGCTCTTCAAGGAGCCACGCAACCCCATTCACAGCCCCACAAACGCTGGTGCTCTCTCTTGCGACAGCCTCCCAAAGTCCAATACTAGCTGCCTGCACCCCTCCATACGGCCGGAGCCAGGCTCAGCAATTGCGAACGTCCGGGGATTCCTCCCACACCAAAGGGGCCAGGACCAAAAGCTCTTGCTGCTCTTCAAGGAGCCAGGCAACCCCATTCACAGCCCCACAAACGATGGCGCTCTCTCTTGCGACAGCCTCCCAAAGTCCAACACTAGCTGCCTGCGCTGCTGAGTACAGCCGGAGCCCGGCTCAGCAATTGCGAACGTCCAGGGATTCCTCCCACACCAAAGGGGCCAGGACCAAAAGCTCTTGCTGCTCTTCAAGGAGCCAGGCAACCCCATTCACAGCCCCACAAACACGGGCGCTCTCTCTTGCGACAGCCTCCCAAAGTCCAATACTAGCTGCCTGCACCACCGAGTACAGCCGGAGCCCGGCTCAGGAACTGCGAACGTCCGGGGATTCCTCCCACACCAAAGGGGCCAGCACCAAAAGCTCTTGCTGCTCTTCAAGGAGCCAGGCAACCCCATTCACAGCCCCACAAACGCTGGCGCTCTCTCTTGCGACAGCCTCCCAAAGTCCAATACTAGCTGCCTGCAACCCTCCGTACGGCCGGAGCCAGGCTCAGCAATTGCGAACGTCCAGGGATTCCTCCCACACCAAAGGGGCCAGCACCAAAAGCTCTTACTGCTCTTTAAGGAGCCAGGCAACCCCATTCACAGCCCCACAAACGATGGCGCTCTCTCTTGCGACAGCCTCCCAAAGTCCAATACTAGCTGCCTGCGCCGCTCGGGACGGCCGGAGCCCGGCTCAGCAATTGCGAACGTCCAGGGACTCCTGCCACACCAAAGGGGCCAGGACCAAAAGCTCTTGCTGCTCTTCAAGGAGCCACGCAACCCCATTCACAGCCCCACAAACGATGGCGCTCTCTCTTGCGACAGCCTCCCAAAGTCCAATACTAGCTGCCTGCGCCCCGCGGTACAGCCGGAGCCAGGCTCAGCAATTGCAAACGTCCAGGGATTCCTCCCACACCAAAGGGGCCAGCACCAAAAGCTCTTGCTGCTCTTCAAGGAGCCAGGCAACCCCATTCACAGCCCCACAAACGATGGCGCTCTCTCTTGCGACACCCTCCCAAAGTCCAATACTAGCTGCCTGCACCACCGAGTACAGCCGGAGCCCGGCTCAGCAATTGCGAACGTCCAGGGATTCCTCCCACACCAAAGGGGCCAGCACCAAAAGCTCTTGTTGCTGTTCAAGGAGCCACGCAACCCCATTCACAGCCCCACAAACGATGGCGCTCTCTCTTGCGACAGCCTCCCAAAGTCCAATACTAGCTGCCTGCGCCGCTGAGTACAGCCAGAGCCCAGCTCAGCAATTGCGAACGTCCAGGGATTCCTCCCACACCAAAGGGGCCAGGACCAAAAGCTCTTGCTGCTCTTCAAGGAGCCACGCAACCCCATTCACAGCCCCACAAACGATGGCGCTCTCTCTTGCGACAGCCTCCCAAAGTCCAATACTACCTGCCTGCACCTCTCCGTACGGCCGGAGCCCGGCTCAGCAATTGCGAACGTCCAGGGATTCCTCCCACACCAAAGGGGCCAGGACCAAAAGCTCTTGCTGCTCTTCAAGGAGCCACGCAACCCCATTCAAAGCCCCACAAACGCTGGCGCGCTCTCTTGCGACAGCCTCCCAAAGTCCAATACTAGCTGCCTGCGCTGCTGAGTACAGCCGGAGCCCGGCTCAGCAATTGCGAACGTCCAGGGATTCCTCCCACACCAAAGGGGCCAGCACCAAAAGCTCTTGCTGCTCTTCAAGGAGCCACGCAACCCCATTCACAGCCCCACAAACGATGGCGCTCTCTCTTGCGACAGCCTCCCAAAGTCCAATACTACCTGCCTGCACCTCTCCGTACGGCCGGACCCCGGCTCAGCAATTGCGAACGTCCAGGGATTCCTCCCACACCAAAGGGGCCAGGACCAAAAGCTCTTGCTGCTCTTCAAGGAGCCACGCAACCCCATTCACAGCCCCACAAACGCTGGCGCTCTCTCTTGCGACAGCCTCCCAAAGTCCAATACTAGCTGCCTGCGCCGCTGAGTACAGCCGGAGCCCGGCTCAGCAATTGCGAACGTCCAGGGATTCCTCCCACACCAAAGGGGCCAGGACCAAAAGCTCTTGCTGCTCTTCAAGGTGCCAGGCAACCCCATTCACAGCCCCACAAACGATGGCGCTCTCTCTTGCGACAGCCTCCCAAAGTCCAATACTACCTGCCTGCACCCCTCGGTACGGCCGGAGCCCGGCTCAGCAATTGCGAACGTCCAGGGATTCCTGCCACACCAAAGGTGCCAGGACCAAAAGCTCTTGCTGCTCTTCAAGGAGCCACGCAACCCCATTCACAGCCCCACAAACGATGGCGCTCTCTCTTGCGACAGCCTCCCAAAGTCCAATACTAGCTGCCTGCGCCGCTGAGTACAGCCGGAGCCCGGCTCAGCAATTGCGAACGTCCAGGAATTCCTCCCACACCAAAGGGGCCAGGACCAAAAGCTCTTGCTGCTCTTCAAGGAGCCAGGCAACCCCATTCACAGCCCCACAAACGCTGGCGCTCTCTCTTGCGACAGCCTCCCAAAGTCCAATACTAGCTGCCTGCACCCCTCGGTACGGCCGGAGCCCGGCTCAGCAATTGCGAACGTCCAGGGATTCCTGCCACACCAAAGGTGCCAGGACCAAAAGCTCTTGCTGCTCTTCAAGGAGCCAGGCAACCCCATTCACAGCCCCACAAACGATGGCGCTCTCTCTTGCGACAGCCTCCCAAAGTCCAATACTACCTGCCTGCACCACCGAGTACAGCTGGAGCCCGGCTCAGGAACTGCAAACGTCCGGGGATTCCTCCCACACCAAAGGGGCCAGCACCAAAAGCTCTTGCTGCTCTTCAAGGAGCCAGGCAACCCCATTCACAGCCCCACAAACGATGGCGCTCTCTCTTGCGACAGCCTCCCAAAGTCCAATACTAGCTGCCTGCAACCCTCCGTACGGCCGGAGCCCGGCTCAGCAATTGCGAACGTCCAGGGATTCCTCCCACACCAAAGGGGCCAGCACCAAAAGCTCTTGCTGCTCTTCAAGGAGCCACGCAACCCCATTCACAGCCCCACAAACGATGGCGCTCTCTCTTGCGACAGCCTCCCAAAGTCCAATACTAGCTGCCTGCAACGCCGAGTACAGCCGGAGCCCAGCTCAGCAATTGCGAACGTCCAGGGATTCCTCCCACACCAAAGGGGCCAGGACCAAAAGCTCTTGCTGCTCTTCAAGGAGCCACGCAACCCCATTCACAGCCCCACAAACAATGGCGCTCTCTCTTGCGACAGCCTCCCAAAGTCCAATACTAGCTGCCTGCACCTCTCCGTACGGCCGGAGCCCGGCTCAGCAATTGCGAACGTCCAGGGATTCCTCCCACACCAAAGGGGCCAGGACCAAAAGCTCTTGCTGCTCTTCAAGGAGCCACGCAACCCCATTCACAGCCCCACAAACAATGGCGCTCTCTCTTGCGACAGCCTCCCAAAGTCCAATACTACCTGCCTGCACCCCTCAGTACGGCCGGAGCCCGGCTCAGCAATTACGAACGTCCGGGGATTCCTCCCACACCAAAGGGGCCAGGACCAAAAGCTCTTGCTGCTCTTCAAGGAGCCAGGCAACCCCATTCACAGCCCCACAAACGATGGCGCTCTCTCTTGCGACAGCCTCCCAAAGTCCAATACTAGCTGCCTGCGCCGCTCGGTACAGCCGGAGCCTGGCTCAGCAATTGCGAACGTCCGGGGATTCCTGCCACACCAAAGGTGCCAGGACCAAAAGCTCTTGCTGCTCTTCAAGGTGCCAGGCAACCCCATTCACAGCCCCACAAACGATGGCGCTCTCTCTTGCGACAGCCTCCCAACGTCCAATAATAGCTGCCTGCACCGCTCGGTACAGCCGGAGCCCGGCTCAGCAATTGCGAACGTCCAGGGACTCCTGCCACACCAAAGGTGCCAGGACCAAAAGCTCTTGCTGCTCTTCAAGGAGCCACGCAACCCCATTCACAGCCCCACAAACGATGGCGCTCTCTCTTGCGACAGCCTCCCAAAGTCCAATACTAGCTGCCTGCGCCGCTCGGTATAGCCGGAGCTCGGCTCAGCAATTGTGAACGTCCAGGAATTCCTGCCACACCAAAGGGGCCAGCACCAAAAGCTCTTGCTGCTCTTCAAGGAGCCACGCAACCCCATTCACAGCCCCACAAACGCTGGCGCTCTCTCTTGCGACAGCCTCCCAAAGTCCAATACTAGCTGCCTGCAACGCCGAGTACAGCCGGAGCCCAGCTCAGCAATTGCAAACGTCCAGGGATTCCTCCCACACCAAAGGGGCCAGGACCAAAAGCTCTTGCTGCTCTTCAAGGAGCCAGGCAACCCCATTCACAGCCCCACAAACGCTGGCGCTCTCTCTTGCGACAGCCTCCCAAAGTCCAATACTAGCTGCCTGCGCCGCTGAGTACAGCCGGAGCCCGGCTCAGCAATTGCGAACGTCCAGGGATTCCTGCCACACCAAAGGAGCCAGGACCAAAAGCTCTTGCTGCTCTTCAAGGAGCCAGGCAACCCCATTCACAGCCCCACAAACACTGGCGCGCTCTCTTGCGACAGCCTCCCAAAGTCCAATACTAGCTGCCTGCACCACCGAGTACAGCCGGAGCCCGGCTCAGGAACTGAGAACGTCCGGGGATTCCTCCCACACCAAAGGGGCCAGCACCAAAAGCTCTTGCTGCTCTTCAAGGAGCCAGGCAACCCCATTCACAGCCCCACAAACGCTGGCGCTCTCTCTTGCAACAGCCTCCCAAAGTCCAATACTAGCTGCCTGCGCCGCTGAGTACAGCCGGAGCCCGGCTCAGCAATTGCAAACGTCCAGGGATTCCTCCCACACCAAAGGGGCCAGGACCAAAAGCTCTTGCTGCTCTTCAAGGAGCCACGCAACCCCATTCACAGCCCCACAAACGCTGGCGCTCTCTCTTGCGACAGCCTCCCAAAGTCCAATACTAGCTGCCTGCAACGCCGAGTACAGCCGGAGCCCAGCTCAGCAATTGCAAACGTCCAGGGATTCCTCCCACACCAAAGGGGCCAGGACCAAAAGCTCTTGCTGCTCTTCAAGGAGCCAGGCAACCCCATTCACAGCCCCACAAACAATGGCGCTCTCTCTTGCGACAGCCTCCCAAAGTCCAACACTAGCTGCCTGCACCCCTCGGTACGGCCGGAGCCCGGCTCAGCAATTGTGAACGTCCAGGGATTCCTGCCACACCAAAGGGGCCAGCACCAAAAGCTCTTGCTGCTCTTCAAGGAGCCACGCAACCCCATTCACAGCCCCACAAACGCTGGCGCTCTCTCTTGCGACAGCCTCCCAAAGTCCAATACTAGCTGCCTGCAACGCCGAGTACAGCCGGAGCCCAGCTCAGCAATTGTGAACGTCCAGGGATTCCTCCCACACCAAAGCGGCCAGGACCAAAAGCTCTTGCTGCTCTTCAAGGAGCTAGGCAACCCCACTCACAGCCCCACAAACGATGGCGCTCTCTCTTGCGACACCCTCCCAAAGTCCAATACTAGCTGCCTGCACCCCTCCATACGACCGGAGCCCGGCTCAGCAATTGCGAACGTCCAGGGATTCCTCCCACACCAAAGGGGCCAGGACCAAAAGCTCTTGCTGCTCTTCAAGGAGCCACGCAACCCCATTCACAGCCCCACAAACGATGGCGCTCTCTCTTGCGACAGCCTCCCAAAGTCCAACACTAGCTGCCTGCACCCCTCGGTACAGCCGGAGCCCGGCTCAGCAATTGTGAACGTCCAGGGATTCCTCCCACACCAAAGGGGCCAGCACCAAAAGCTCTTACTGCTCTTTAAGGAGCCAGGCAACCCCATTCACAGCCCCACAAACGATGGCACTCTCTCTTGCGACAGCCTCCCAAAGTCCAATACTAGCTGCCTGCACCCCTCGGTACGGCCGGAGCCCGGCTCAGCAATTGTGAACGTCCAGGGATTCCTGCCACACCAAAGGGGCCAGCACCAAAAGCTCTTGCTGCTCTTCAAGGAGCCACGCAACCCCATTCACAGCCCCACAAACGCTGGCGCTCTCTCTTGCGACAGCCTCCCAAAGTCCAATACTAGCTGCCTGCAACGCCGAGTACAGCCGGAGCCCAGCTCAGCAATTGTGAACGTCCAGGGATTCCTCCCACACCAAAGCGGCCAGGACCAAAAGCTCTTGCTGCTCTTCAAGGAGCCAGGCAACCCCATTCACAGCCCCACAAACGCTGGCGCTCTCTCTTGCGACAGCCTCCCAAAGTCCAATACTAGCTGCCTGCGCCGCTGAGTACAGCCGGAGCCCGGCTCAGCAATTGCGAACGTCCAGGGATTCCTGCCACACCAAAGGGGCCAGGACCAAAAGCTCTTGCTGCTCTTCAAGGAGCCAGGCAACCCCATTCACAGCCCCACAAACGATGGCGCTCTCTCTTGCGACAGCCTCCCAAAGTCCAATACTAGCTGCCTGCACCACCGAGTACAGCCGGAGCCCGGCTCAGGAACTGAGAACGTCCGGGGATTCCTCCCACACCAAAGGGGCCAGCACCAAAAGCTCTTGCTGCTCTTCAAGGAGCCAGGCAACCCCATTCACAGCCCCACAAACGCTGGCGCTCTCTCTTGCGACAGCCTCCCAAAGTCCAATACTAGCTGCCTGCGCCGCTCGGTACAGCCGGAGCCCGGCTCAGCAATTGCGAACGTCCGGGGATTCCTCCCACACCAAAGGGGCCAGGACCAAAAGCTCTTGCTGCTCTTCAAGGAGCCACGCAACCCCATTCACAGCCCCACAAACGATGGCGCTCTCTCTTGCGACAGCCTCCCAAAGTCCAATACTAGCTGCCTGCACCCCTCAGTACGGCCGGAGCCCGGCTCAGCAATTGCAAACGTCCGGGGATTCCTCCCACACCAAAGGTGCCAGCACCAAAAGCTCTTGCTGCTCTTCAAGGAGCCACGCAACCCCACTCACAGCCCCACAAACGATGGCGCTCTCTCTTGCGACAGCCTCCCAAAGTCCAATACTAGCTGCCTGCACCCCTCCATACGACCGGAGCCCGGCTCACCAATTGCGAACGTCCAGGGATTCCTCCCACACCAAAGGTGCCAGGACCAAAAGCTCTTGCTGCTCTTCAAGGAGCCACGCAACCCCATTCAAAGCCCCACAAACGATGGCGCTCTCTCTTGCGACAGCCTCCCAAAGTCCAACACTAGCTGCCTGCACCCCTCGGTACAGCCGGAGCCCGGCTCAGCAATTGCGAACGTCCAGGGATTCCTCCCACACCAAAGGGGCCAGCACCAAAAGCTCTTACTGCTCTTTAAGGAGCCAGGCAACCCCATTCACAGCCCCACAAACGCTGGCGCTCTCTCTTGCGACAGCCTCCCAAAGTCCAATACTAGCTGCCTGCACCCCTCGGGACGGCCGGAGCCCGGCTCAGCAATTGCGAACGTCCAGGGACTCCTGCCACACCAAAGGGGCCAGGACCAAAAGCTCTTGCTGCTCTTCAAGGAGCCACGCAACCCCATTCAGAGCCCCACAAACGATGGCGCTCTCTCTTGCGACAGCCTCCCAAAGTCCAATACTAGCTGCCTGCTCGCTCGGTACAGCCGGAGCCCGGCTCAGCAATTGCAAACGTCCAGGGATTCCTCCCACACCAAAGGGGCCAGGACCAAAAGCTCTTGCTGCTCTTCAAGGAGCCAGGCAACCCCATTCACAGCCCCACAAACGATGGCGCTCTCTCTTGCGGCAGCCTCCCAAAGTCCAATACTACCTGCCTGCACCACCGAGTACAGCCGGAGCCCGGCTCAGCAATTGCAAACGTCCAGGGATTCCTGCCACACCAAAGGGGCCAGGACCAAAAGCTCTTGCTGCTCTTCAAGGAGCCACGCAACCCCATTCACAGCCCCACAAACGCTGGTGCTCTCTCTTGCGACAGCCTCCCAAAGTCCAATACTAGCTGCCTGCACCCCTCCATACGGCCGGAGCCAGGCTCAGCAATTGCGAACGTCCGGGGATTCCTCCCACACCAAAGGGGCCAGGACCAAAAGCTCTTGCTGCTCTTCAAGGAGCCACGCAACCCCATTCACAGCCCCACAAACGATGGCGCTCTCTCTTGCGACAGCCTCCCAAAGTCCAATACTAGCTGCCTGCGCCGCTGAGTACAGCCAGAGCCCAGCTCAGCAATTGCGAACGTCCAGGGATTCCTCCCACACCAAAGGGGCCAGGACCAAAAGCTCTTGCTGCTCTTCAAGGAGCCAGGCAACCCCATTCACAGCCCCACAAACGATGGCGCTCTCTCTTGCGACAGCCTCCCAAAGTCCAACACTAGCTGCCTGCGCGGCTGAGTACAGCCGGAGCCCGGCTCAGCAATTGCGAACGTCCAGGGATTCCTGCCACACCAAAGGGGCCAGGACCAAAAGCTCTTGCTGCTCTTCAAGGAGCCACGCAACCCCATTCACAGCCCCACAAACGATGGCGCTCTCTCTTGCGACAGCCTCCCAAAGTCCAATACTACCTGCCTGCACCTCTCCGTACGGCCGGAGCCCGGCTCAGCAATTGCGAACGTCCAGGGATTCCTCCCACACCAAAGGGGCCAGGACCAAAAGCTCTTGCTGCTCTTCAAGGAGCCACGCAACCCCATTCACAGCCCCACAAACGCTGGCGCGCTCTCTTGCGACAGCCTCCCAAAGTCCAATACTAGCTGCCTGCGCCGCTGAGTACAGCCGGAGCCAGGCTCAGCAATTGCGAACGTCCAGGGATTCCTCCCACACCAAAGGGGCCAGGACCAAAAGCTCTTGCTGCTCTTCAAGGAGCCAGGCAACCCCATTCACAGCCCCACAAACGATGGCGCTCTCTCTTGCGACAGCCTCCCAAAGTCCAATACTAGCTGCCTGCGCCGCTCGGTACGGCCGGAGCCCGGCTCAGCAATTGCGAACGTCCAGGGATTCCTCCCACACCAAAGGGGCCAGGACCAAAAGCTCTAGCTGCTCTTCAAGGAGCCACACAACCCCATTCACAGCCCCACAAACGATGGCGCTCTCTCTTGCGACAGCCTCCCAAAGTCCAATACTAGCTGCCTTTGCCGCTGCCTACAGCCGGAGCCCGGCTCAGCAATTGCGAACGTCCAGGGATTCCTCCCACACCAAAGGGGCCAGCACCAAAAGCTCTTGCTGCTCTTCAAGGAGCCAGGCAACCCCATTCACAGCCCCACAAATGCTGGCGCTCTCTCTTGCGACAGCCTTCCAAAGTCCAATACTAGCTGCCTGCGCGCTCGGTACAGCCGGAGCCCGGCTCAGCAATTGTGAACGTCCGGGGATTCCTCCCACACCAAAGGGACCAGGACCAAAAGCTCTTGCTGCTCTTCAAGGAGCCACGCAACCCCATTCACAGCCCCACAAACACTGGCGCTCTCTCTTGCGACAGCCTCCCAAAGTCCAATACTAGCTGCCTGCACCACCGAGTACAGCCAGAGCCCGGCTCAGGAACTGCGAACGTCCGGGGATTCCTCCCACACCAAAGGGGCCAGCACCAAAAGCTCTTGCTGCTCTTCAAGGAGCCAGGCAACCCCATTCACAGCCCCACAAACGCTGGCGCTCTCTCTTGCGACAGCCTCCCAAAGTCCAATACTAGCTGCCTGCACCCCTCGGTACAGCCGGAGCCCGGCTCAGCAATTGCGAACGTCCAGGGATTCCTCCCACACCAAAGGGGCCAGCACCAAAAGCTCTTGCTGCTCTTCAAGGAGCCACGCAACCCCATTCACAGCCCCACAAACGATGGCGCTCTCTCTTGCGACAGCCTCCCAAAGTCCAATACTAGCTGCCTGCACCCCTCGGTACAGCCGGAGCCCGGCTCAGCAATTGCGAACGTCCAGGGATTCCTCCCACACCAAAGGGGCCAGGACCAAAAGCTCTTGCTGCTCTTCAAGGAGCCACGCAACCCCATTCACAGCCCCACTAACGATGGCGCTCTCTCTTGCGACAGCCTCCCAAAGTCCAATACTAGCTGCCTGCACCCCTCGGTACAGCCGGAGCCCGGCTCAGCAATTGCAAACGTCCAGGGATTCCTGCCACACCAAAGGGGCCAGGACCAAAAGCTCTTGCTGCTCTTCAAGGAGCCACGCAACCCCATTCACAGCCCCACAAACGCTGGTGCTCTCTCTTGCGACAGCCTCCCAAAGTCCAATACTAGCTGCCTGCACCCCTCCATACGGCCGGAGCCAGGCTCAGCAATTGCGAACGTCCGGGGATTCCTCCCACACCAAAGGGGCCAGGACCAAAAGCTCTTGCTGCTCTTCAAGGAGCCACGCAACCCCATTCACAGCCCCACAAACGATGGCGCTCTCTCTTGCGACAGCCTCCCAAAGTCCAATACTAGCTGCCTGCGCCGCTGAGTACAGCCAGAGCCCAGCTCAGCAATTGCGAACGTCCAGGGATTCCTCCCACACCAAAGGGGCCAGGACCAAAAGCTCTTGCTGCTCTTCAAGGAGCCAGGCAACCCCATTCACAGCCCCACAAACGATGGCGCTCTCTCTTGCGACAGCCTCCCAAAGTCCAACACTAGCTGCCTGCGCGGCTGAGTACAGCCGGAGCCCGGCTCAGCAATTGCGAACGTCCAGGGATTCCTCCCACACCAAAGGGGCCAGGACCAAAAGCTCTTGCTGCTCTTCAAGGAGCCACGCAACCCCATTCACAGCCCCACAAACGATGGCGCTCTCTCTTGCGACAGCCTCCCAAAGTCCAATACTACCTGCCTGCACCTCTCCGTACGGCCGGAGCCCGGCTCAGCAATTGCGAACGTCCAGGGATTCCTCCCACACCAAAGGGGCCAGGACCAAAAGCTCTTGCTGCTCTTCAAGGAGCCACGCAACCCCATTCACAGCCCCACAAACGCTGGCGCGCTCTCTTGCGACAGCCTCCCAAAGTCCAATACTAGCTGCCTGCGCCGCTGAGTACAGCCGGAGCCAGGCTCAGCAATTGCGAACGTCCAGGGATTCCTCCCACACCAAAGGGGCCAGGACCAAAAGCTCTTGCTGCTCTTCAAGGAGCCAGGCAACCCCATTCACAGCCCCACAAACGATGGCGCTCTCTCTTGCGACAGCCTCCCAAAGTCCAATACTAGCTGCCTGCGCCGCTCGGTACGGCCGGAGCCCGGCTCAGCAATTGCGAACGTCCAGGGATTCCTCCCACACCAAAGGGGCCAGGACCAAAAGCTCTAGCTGCTCTTCAAGGAGCCACACAACCCCATTCACAGCCCCACAAACGATGGCGCTCTCTCTTGCGACAGCCTCCCAAAGTCCAATACTAGCTGCCTTTGCCGCTGCCTACAGCCGGAGCCCGGCTCAGCAATTGCGAACGTCCAGGGATTCCTCCCACACCAAAGGGGCCAGCACCAAAAGCTCTTGCTGCTCTTCAAGGAGCCAGGCAACCCCATTCACAGCCCCACAAATGCTGGCGCTCTCTCTTGCGACAGCCTTCCAAAGTCCAATACTAGCTGCCTGCGCGCTCGGTACAGCCGGAGCCCGGCTCAGCAATTGTGAACGTCCGGGGATTCCTCCCACACCAAAGGGACCAGGACCAAAAGCTCTTGCTGCTCTTCAAGGAGCCACGCAACCCCATTCACAGCCCCACAAACACTGGCGCTCTCTCTTGCGACAGCCTCCCAAAGTCCAATACTAGCTGCCTGCACCACCGAGTACAGCCAGAGCCCGGCTCAGGAACTGCGAACGTCCGGGGATTCCTCCCACACCAAAGGGGCCAGCACCAAAAGCTCTTGCTGCTCTTCAAGGAGCCAGGCAACCCCATTCACAGCCCCACAAACGCTGGCGCTCTCTCTTGCGACAGCCTCCCAAAGTCCAATACTAGCTGCCTGCACCCCTCGGTACAGCCGGAGCCCGGCTCAGCAATTGCGAACGTCCAGGGATTCCTCCCACACCAAAGGGGCCAGCACCAAAAGCTCTTGCTGCTCTTCAAGGAGCCACGCAACCCCATTCACAGCCCCACAAACGATGGCGCTCTCTCTTGCGACAGCCTCCCAAAGTCCAATACTAGCTGCCTGCACCCCTCGGTACAGCCGGAGCCCGGCTCAGCAATTGCGAACGTCCAGGGATTCCTCCCACACCAAAGGGGCCAGGACCAAAAGCTCTTGCTGCTCTTCAAGGAGCCACGCAACCCCATTCACAGCCCCACTAACGATGGCGCTCTCTCTTGCGACAGCCTCCCAAAGTCCAATACTAGCTGCCTGCACCCCTCGGTACAGCCGGAGCCCGGCTCAGCAATTGCAAACGTCCAGGGATTCCTCCCACACCAAAGGGGCCAGCACCAAAAGCTCTTGCTGCTCTTCAAGGAGCCACGCAACCCCATTCACAGCCCCACAAACGCTGGCGCTCTCTCTTGCGACAGCCTCCCAAAGTCCAATACTAGCTGCCTGCACCCCTCGGTACAGCCGGAGACCGGCTCAGCAATTGCGAACGTCCAGGGATTCCTCCCACACCGAAGGGGCCAGGACCAAAAGCTCTTGCTGCTGTTCAAGGAGCCAGGCAACCCCATTCACAGCCCCACAAACGATGGCGCTCTCTCTTGCGACAGCCTCCCAAAGTCCAATACTAGCTGCCTGCACCCCTCGGTACGGCCGGAGCCCGGCTCAGCAATTGCGAACGTCCAGGGATTCCTCCCACACCAAAGGGGCCAGGACCAAAAGCTCTTGCTGCTCTTCAAGGAGCCAGGCAACCCCATTCACAGCCCCACAAACGATGCCGCTCTCTCTTGCGACAGCCTCCCAAAGTCCAATACTAGCTGCCTGCACCCCTCCGTACAGCCGGAGCCCGGCTCAGCAATTGCGAACGTCCAGGGATTCCTCCCACACCAAAGGGGCCAGGACCAAAAGCTCTTGCTGCTCTTCAAGGAGCCAGGCAACCCCATTCACAGCCCCACAAACGATTGCGCTCTCTCTTGCGACAGCCTCCCAAAGTCCAATACTAGCTGCCTGCGCCGCTCGGTACAGCCGGAGCCCGGCTCAGCAATTGCGAACGTCCAGGGATTCCTCCCACACCAAAGGGGCCAGGACCAAAAGCTCTTGCTGCTCTTCAAGGAGCCACGCAACCCCATTCACAGCCCCACTAACGATGGCGCTCTCTCTTGCGACAGCCTCCCAAACTCCAATACTAGCTGCCTGAACCCCTCGGTACAGCCGGAGCCCGGCTCAGCAATTGCAAACGTCCAGGGATTCCTCCCACACCAAAGTGGCCAGCACCAAAAGCTCTTGCTGCTCTTCAAGGAGCCACGCAACCGCATTCACAGCCCCACAAACGATGGCGCTCTCTCTTGCGACAGCCTCCCAAAGTCCAATACTAGCTGCCTGCACCCCTCCGTACGGCCGGAGCCCGGCTCAGCAATTGCGAACGTCCAGGGATTCCTCCCACACCAAAGGGGCCAGCACCAAAAGCTCTTGCTGCTCTTCAAGGAGCCACGCAACCCCATTCACAGCCCCACAAACGCTGGCGCTCTCTCTTGCGACAGCCTCCCAAAGTCCAATACTAGCTGCCTGCACCACCGAGTACAGCCGGAGCCCGGCTCAGCAATTGCAAACGTCCAGGGATTCCTCCCACACCAAAGGGGCCAGGACCAAAAGCTCTTGCTGCTCTTCAAGGTGCCAGGCAACCCCATTCACAGCCCCACAAACGATGGCGCTCTCTCTTGCGACAGCCTCCCAAAGTCCAATACTAGCTGCCTGCACCCCTCCGTACGGCCGGAGCCAGGCTCAACAATTGCGAACGTCCAGGGATTCCTCCCACACCAAAGGGGCCAGGACCAAAAGCTCTTGCTGCTCTTCAAGGAGCCACGCAACCCCATTCACAGCCCCACAAACGATGGCGCTCTCTCTTGCGACAGCCTGCCAAAGTCCAATACTAGCTGCCTGCGCCGCTCGGTACAGCCGGAGCCCGGCTCAGCAATTGCGAACGTCCAGGGATTCCTCCCACACCAAAGGTGCCAGCACCAAAAGCTCTTGCTGCTCTTCAAGGAGCCAGGCAACCCCATTCACAGCCCCACAAACGATGGCGCTCTCTCTTGCGACAGCCTCCCAAAGTCCAATACTAGCTGCCTGCACCCCGCGGTACAGCCAGAGCCCGGCTCAGCAATTGCGAACGTCCAGGGATTCCTCCCACACCAAAGGGGCCAGGACCAAAAGCTCTTGCTGCTCTTCAAGGAGCTACGCAACCCCATTCACAGCCCCACAAACGATGCCGCTCTCTCTTGCGACAGCCTCCCAAAGTCCAATACTAGCTGCCTGCGCCGCTGAGTACAGCCGGAGCCCGGCTCAGCAATTGCAAACGTCCAGGGATTCCTCCCACACCAAAGGGGCCAGGACCAAAAGCTCTTGCTGCTCTTCAAGGAGCCAGGCAACCCCATTCACAGCCCCACAAATGATGGTGCTCTCTCTTGCGAGAGCCTCCCAAAGTCCAATACTAGCTGCCTGCACCGCTGAGTACAGCCGGAGCCCGGCTCAGCAATTGTGAACGTCCAGGGATTCCTCCCACACCAAAGGGGCCAGGACCAAAAGCTCTTGCTGCTCTTTAAGGAGCCACGCAACCGCATTCACAGCCCCACAAACGATGCCGCTCTCTCTTGCGACAGGCTCCCAAAGTCCAATCCTAGCTGCCTGCGCCGCTCGGTACAGCCGGAGCCCGGCTCAGCAATTGTGAACGTCCGGGGATTCCTGCCACACCAAAGGTGCCAGGACCAAAAGCTCTTGCTGCTCTTCAAGGAGCCACGCAACCCCATTCACAGCCCCACAAACGCTGGCGCTCTCTCTTGCGACAGCCTCCCAAAGTCCAATACTAGCTGCCTGCGCCGCTGAGTACAGCCGGACCCCGGCTCACCAATTGCGAACGTCCAGGGATTCCTCCCACACCAAAGGGGCCAGGACCAAAAGCTCTTGCTGCTCTTCAAGCAGCCAGGCAACCCCATTCACAGCCCCACACACGATGGTGCTCTCTCTTGCGACAGCCTCCCGAAGTCCAATACTAGCTGCCTGCACCCCTCCGTACGGCCGGAGCCCGGCTCAGCAATTGCGAACGTCCAGGGATTCCTCCCACACCAAAGGGGCCAGGACCAAAAGCTATTGCTGCTCTTCAAGGAGCCACGCAACCCCATTCACAGCCCCACAAACGACGGCGCTCTCTCTTGCGACAGCCTCCCAAAGTCCAATACTAGCTGCCTGCGCCGCTCGGTACGGCCGGAGCCCGGCTCAGCAATTGCGAACGTCCAGGGATTCCTCCCACACCAAAGGGGCCAGGACCAAAAGCTCTTGCTGCTCTTCAAGGAGCCAGGCAACCCCATTCACAGCCCCACAAACGATGGCGCTCTCTCTTGCGACAGCCTCCCAAAGTCCAATACTAGCTGCCTGCACCACCGAGTACAGCCGGAGCCCGGCTCACCAATTGCGAACGTCCAGGGATTCCTCCCACACCAAAGGGGCCAGGACCAAAACCTCTTGCTGCTCTTCAAGGAGCCAGGCAACCCCATTCACAGCCCCACAAACGATGCCGCTCTCTCTTGCGACAGCCTCCCAAACTCCAATACTAGCTGCCTGCACCCCTCCGTACGGCCGGAGCCCGGCTCAGCAATTGCGAACGTCCAGGGATTCCTCCCACACCAAAGGGGCCAGGACCAAAAGCTCTTGCTGCTCTTCAAGGAGCCAGGCAACCCCATTCACAGCCCCACAAACGATGGCGCTCTCTCTTGCGACAGCCTCCCAAAGTCCAATACTAGCTGCCTGCACCCCTCGGTGCAGCCGGAGCCCGGCTCAGCAATTGCAAACGTCCAGGGATTCCTCCCACACCAAAGGGGCCAGCACCAAAAGCTCTTGCTGCTCTTCAAGGAGCCACGCAACCGCATTCACAGCCCCACAAACGATGGCGCTCTCTCTTGCAACAGCCTCCCAAAGTCCAATACTAGCTGCCTGCACCCCTCCGTACGGCCGGAGCCCGGCTCAGCAATTGCGAACGTCCAGGGATTCCTGCCACACCAAAGGGGCCAGGACCAAAAGCTCTTGCTGCTCTTCAAGGAGCCACGCAACCCCATTCACAGCCCCACAAACGCTGGCGCTCTCTCTTGCGACAGCCTCCCAAAGTCCAATACTAGCTGCCTGCACCACCGAGTACAGCCGGAGCCCGGCTCAGCAATTGCAAACGTCCAGGGATTCCTCCCACACCAAAGGGGCCAGGACCAAAAGCTCTTGCTGCTCTTCAAGGTGCCAGGCAACCCCATTCACAGCCCCACAAACGATGGCGCTCTCTCTTGCGACAGCCTCCCAAAGTCCAATACTAGCTGCCTGCACCCCTCCGTACGGCCGGAGCCAGGCTCAACAATTGCGAACGTCCAGGGATTCCTCCCACACCAAAGGGGCCAGGACCAAAAGCTCTTGCTGCTCTTCAAGGAGCCACGCAACCCCATTCACAGCCCCACAAACGATGGCGCTCTCTCTTGCGACAGCCTCCCAAAGTCCAATACTAGCTGCCTGCGCCGCTCGGTACAGCCGGAGCCCGGCTCAGCAATTGCGAACGTCCAGGGATTCCTCCCACACCAAAGGTGCCAGCACCAAAAGCTCTTGCTGCTCTTCAAGGAGCCACGCAACCCCATTCACAGCCCCACAAACGCTGGCGCTCTCTCTTGCGACAGCCTCCCAAAGTCCAATACTAGCTGCCTGCACCCCGCGGTACAGCCAGAGCCCGGCTCAGCAATTGCGAACGTCCAGGGATTCCTCCCACACCAAAGGGGCCAGGACCAAAAGCTCTTGCTGCTCTTCAAGGAGCCACGCAACCCCATTCACAGCCCCACAAACGATGCCGCTCTCTCTTGCGACAGCCTCCCAAAGTCCAATACTAGCTGCCTGCGCCGCTGACTACAGCCGGAGCCCGGCTCAGCAATTGCGAACGTCCAGGGATTCCTCCCACACCAAAGGGGCCAGGACCAAAAGCTCTTGCTGCTCTTCAAGGAGCCACGCAACCCCATTCACAGCCCCACAAATGATGGTGCTCTCTCTTGCGACAGCCTCCCAAAGTCCAATACTAGCTGCCTGCACCGCTGAGTACAGCCGGAGCCCGGCTCAGCAATTGTGAACGTCCAGGGATTCCTCCCACACCAAAGGGGCCAGGACCAAAAGCTCTTGCTGCTCTTCAAGGAGCCACGCAACCGCATTCACAGCCCCACAAACGATGCCGCTCTCTCTTGCGACAGCCTCCCAAAGTCCAATCCTAGCTGCCTGCGCCGCTCGGTACAGCCGGAGCCCGGCTCAGCAATTGTGAACGTCCGGGGATTCCTGCCACACCAAAGGGGCCAGGACCAAAAGCTCTTGCTGCTCTTCAAGGAGCCAGGCAACCCCATTCACAGCCCCACAAACGCTGGCGCTCTCTCTTGCGACAGCCTCCCAAAGTCCAATACTAGCTGCCTGCACCCCTCCGTACGGCCGGAGCCCGGCTCAGCAATTGCGAACGTCCAGGGATTCCTGCCACACCAAAGGGGCCAGGACCAAAAGCTCTTGCTGCTCTTCAAGGAGCCACGCAACCCCATTCACAGCCCCACAAACGCTGGCGCTCTCTCTTGCGACAGCCTCCCAAAGTCCAATACTACCTGCCTGCACCCCTCGGTACGGCCGGAGCCCGGCTCAGCAATTGCGAACGTCCAGGGATTCCTCCCACACCAAAGGGGCCAGGACCAAAAGCTCTTGCTGCTCTTCAAGGAGCCAGGCAACCCCATTCACAGCCCCACAAACGATGGCGCTCTCTCTTGCGACAGCCTCCCAAAGTCCAGTACTAGCTGCCTGCACCACCGAGTACAGCCGGAGCCCGGCTCACCAATTGCGAACGTCCAGGGATTCCTCCCACACCAAAGGGGCCAGGACCAAAACCTCTTGCTGCTCTTCAAGGAGCCACGCAACCCCATTCACAGCCCCACAAACGATGGCGCTCTCTCTTGCGACAGCCTCCCAAAGTCCAATACTAGCTGCCTGCACCCCTCTGTACAGCCGGAGCCCGGCTCAGCAATTGCGAACGTCCAGGGATTCCTCCCACACCGAAGGGGCCAGGACCAAAAGCTCTTGCTGCTCTTCAAGGAGCCAGGCAACCCCATTCACAGCCCCACAAACGATGGCGCTCTCTCTTGCGACAGCCTCCCAAAGTCCAATACTAGCTGCCTGCACCCCTCGGTACGGTCGGAGCTCGGCTCAGCAATTGCGAACGTCCAGGGATTCCTCCCACACGAAAGGGGCCAGCACCAAAAGCTCTTGCTGCTCTTCAAGGAGCCAGGCAACCCCATTCACAGCCCCACAAACGATGGCGCTCTCTCTTGCGACAGCCTCCCAAAGTCCAATACTAGCTGCCTGCACCACCGAGTACAGCCGGAGCCCGGCTCAGCAATTGCGAACGTCCAGGGATTCCTCCCACACCAAAGGGGCCAGCACCAAAAGCTCTTGCTGCTCTTCAAGGAGCCAGGCAACCCCATTCACAGCCCCACAAACGATGGCGCTCTCTCTTGCGACAGCCTCCCAAAGTCCAATACTACCTGCCTGCACCCCTCGGTACAGGCAGAGCCCGGCTCAGCAATTGCAAACGTCCAGGGATTCCTCCCACACCAAAGGGGCCAGGACCAAAAGCTCTTGCTGCTCTTCAAGGAGCCACGCAACCCCATTCACAGCCCCACAAACGCTGGCGCTCTCTCTTGCGACAGCCTCCCAAAGTCCAATACTAGCTACCTGCACCCCTCGGTACGGCCGGAGCCCGGCTCAGCAATTGCGAACGTCCAGGGATTCCTGCCACACCAAAGGGGCCAGGACCAAAAGCTCTTGCTGCTCTTCAAGGAGCCACGCAACCCCATTCACAGCCCCACAAACGCTGGCGCTCTCTCTTGCGACAGCCTCCCAAAGTCCAATACTACCTGCCTGCACCCCTCGGTACAGCCGGAGCCAGGCTCAGCAATTGCGAACGTCCAGGGATTCCTCCCACACCAAAGGGGCCAGGACCAAAAGCTCTTGCTGCTCTTCAAGGAGCCACGCAACCCCATTCACAGCCCCACAAACGCGGGCGCTCTCTCTTGCGACAGCCTCCCAAAGTCCAATACTAGCTGCCTGCGCCGCTGAGTACAGCCGGAGCCCGGCTCAGCAATTGCGAACGTCCAGGGATTCCTCCCACACCAAAGGGGCCAGGACCAAAAGCTCTTGCTGCTCTTCAAGGAGCCACGCAACCCCATTCACAGCCCCACAAACGCTGGCGCTCTCTCTTGCGACAGCCTCCCAAAGTCCAATACTAGCTGACTGCACCCCTCGGTACGGCCGGAGCCCGGCTCAGCAATTGCGATCGTCCAGGGATTCCTCCCACACCAAAGGGGCCAGCACCAAAAGCTCTTGCTGCTCTTCAAGGAGCCACGCAACCCCATTCACAGCCCCACAAACGATGGCGCTCTCTCTTGCGACAGCCTCCCAAAGTCCAATACTAGCTGCCTGTGCCAATCAGTACAGCCGGAGCCCGGCTCAGCAATTGCGAACGTCCAGGGATTCCTCCCACACCAAAGGGGCCAGCACCAAAAGCTCTTGCTGCTCTTCAAGGAGCCACGCAACCCCATTCACAGCCCCACAAACGCTGGCGCTCTCTCTTGAGACAGCCTCCCAAAGTCCAATACTAGCTGCCTGCACCCCTCGGTACGGTCGGAGCCCGGCTCAGCAATTGCGAACGTCCAGGGATTCCTGCCACACCAAAGGGGCCAGGACCAAAAGCTCTTGCTGCTCTTCAAGGAGCCAGGCAACCCCATTCACAGCCCCACAAACGATGGCGCTCTCTCTTGCGACAGCCTCCCAAAGTCCAATACTAGCTGCCTGCACCACCGAGTACAGCCGGAGCCCGGCTCACCAATTGCGAACGTCCAGGGATTCCTCCCACACTGAAGGTGCCAGCACCAAAAGCTCTAGCTGCTCTTCAAGGAGCCACGCAACCCCATTCACAGCCCCACAAACGCGGGCGCTCTCTCTTGCGACAGCCTCCCAAAGTCCAATACTAGCTGCCTTTGCCGCTGACTACAGCCGGAGCCCGGCTCAGCAATTGCGAACGTCCAGGGATTCCTGCCACACCAAAGGGGCCAGGACCAAAAGCTCTTGCTGCTCTTCAAGGTGCCAGGCAACCCCATTCACAGCCCCACAAACGCTGGTGCTCTCTCTTGTGAGAGCCTCCCAAAGTCCAATACTAGCTGCCTGCACCCCTCCATACGGCCAGAGCCCGGCTCAGCAATTGCAAACGTCCAGGGATTCCTCCCACACCAAAGGGGCCAGGACCAAAAGCTCTTGCTGCTCTTCAAGGAGCCACGCAACCCCATTCACAGCCCCACAAACAATGGTGCTCTCTCTTGCGACAGCCTCCCAAAGTCCAATACTAGCTGCCTGCGCCGCTCGGTACAGCCGGAGCCCGGCTCAGCAATTGCGAACGTCCAGGGATTCCTCCCACACCAAAGGGGCCAGGACCAAAAGCTCTTGCTGCTCTTCAAGGAGCCAGGCAACCCCATTCACAGCCCCACAAACGATGGCGCTCTCTCTTGCGACAGCCTCCCAAAGTCCAACACTAGCTGCCTGCGCTGCTGAGTACAGCCGGAGCCCGGCTCAGCAATTGCGAACGTCCAGGGATTCCTCCCACACCAAAGGGGCCAGGACCAAAAGCTCTTGCTGCTCTTCAAGGAGCCACGCAACCCCATTCACAGCCCCACAAACGATGGCGCTCTCTCTTGCGACAGCCTCCCAAAGTCCAATACTACCTGCCTGCACCTCTCCGTACGGCCGGAGCCCGGCTCAGCAATTGCGAACGTCCAGGGATTCCTCCCACACCAAAGGGGCCAGCACCAAAAGCTCTTGCTGCTCTTCAAGGAGCCACGCAACCCCATTCACAGCCCCACAAACGATGGCGCTCTCTCTTGCGACAGCCTCCCAAAGTCCAATACTAGCTGCCTGCGCCGCTGAGTACAGCCGGAGCCAGGCTCAGCAATTGCGAACGTCCAGGGATTCCTCCCACACCAAAGGGGCCAGCACCAAAAGCTCTTGCTGCTCTTCAAGGAGCCACGCAACCCCATTCACAGCCCCACAAACGATGGCGCTCTCTCTTGCGACAGCCTCCCAAAGTCCAATACTAGCTGCCTGCACCCCTCCATACGGCCGGAGCCAGGCTCAGCAATTGCGAACATCCAGGGATTCCTCCCACACCAAAGGGGCCAGGACCAAAAGCTCTTGCTGCTCTTCAAGGAGCCAGGCAACCCAATTCACAGCCCCACAAACGATGCCGCTCTGTCTTGCGACAGCATCCCAAAGTCCAATACTAGCTGCCTGCGCCGCTCGGTACAGCCGGAGCCCGGCTCAGCAATTGCGAACGTCCAGGGATTCCTGCCACACCAAAGGGGCCAGGACCAAAAGCTCTTGCTGCTCTTCAAGGAGCCAGGCAACCCCATTCACAGCCCCACAAACGCTGGCGCTCTCTCTTGCGACAGCCTCCCAAAGTCCAATACTAGCTGCCTGCACCCCTCCATACGGCCGGAGCCAGGCTCAGCAATTGCGAACGTCCAGGGATTCCTCCCACACCAAAGGGGCCAGCACCAAAAGCTCTTGCTGCTCTTCAAGGAGCCACGCAACCCCATTCACAGCCCCACAAACGATGGCGCTCTCTCTTGCGACAGCCTCCCAAAGTCCAATACTAGCTGCCTGCGACGCTGACTACAGCCGCAGCCCGGCTCAGCAATTGCGAACGTCCAGGGATTCCTGCCACACCAAAGGGGCCAGGACCAAAAGCTCTTGCTGCTCTTCAAGGAGCCAGGCAACCCCATTCACAGCCCCACAAACGATGGCGCTCTCTCTTGCGACAGCCTCCCAAAGTCCAATACTAGCGGCCTGCGCCGCTCGGTACGGCCGGAGCCCGGCTCAGCAATTGCAAACGTCCAGGGATTCCTCCCACACCAAAGGGGCCAGGACCAAAAGCTCTTGCTGCTCTTCAAGGAGCCACGCAACCCCATTCACAGCCCCACAAACGATGCCGCTCTCTCTTGCGACAGCCTCCCAAAGTCCAATACTAGCTGCCTGCGCCGCTCGGTACGGCCGGACCCCGGCTCACCAATTGCGAACGTCCAGGGATTCCTCCCACACCAAAGGGGCCAGGACCAAAAGCTCTTGCTGCTCTTCAAGAAGCCAGGCAACCCCATTCACAGCCCCACAAACGATGGCGCTCTCTCTTGCGACAGCCTCCCAAAGTCCAATACTAGCTGCCTGCACCCCTCGGTACAGCCGGAGCCCGGCTCAGCAATTGCGAACGTCCAGGAATTCCTCCCACACCAAAGGGGCCAGCACCAAAAGCTCTTGCTGCTCTTCAAGGAGCCACGCAACCCCATTCACAGCCCCACAAACGCTGGCGCTCTCTCTTGCGACAGCCTCCCAAAGTCCAACACTAGCTGCCTGCGACGCTCGGTACAGCCGGAGCCCGGCTCAGCAATTGCGAACGTCCAGGGATTCCTCCCACACCAAAGGGGCCAGGACCAAAAGCTCTTGCTGCTCTTCAAGGAGCCAGGCAACCCCATTCACAGCCCCACAAACGATGGCGCTCTCTCTTGCGACAGCCTCCCAAAGTCCAATACTAGCTGCCTGCACCCCTCCGTACGGCCGGAGCCCGGCTCAGCAATTGCGAACGTCCAGGGATTCCTCCCACACCAAAGGGGCCAGGACCAAAAGCTCTTGCTGCTCTTCAAGGAGCCACGCAACCCCATTCACAGCCCCACAAACGCTGGCGCTCTCTCTTGCGACAGCCTCCCAAAGTCCAATACTAGCTGCCTGCACCACCGAGTACAGCCGGAGCCCGGCTCAGCAATTGCGATCGTCCAGGGATTCCTCCCACACCAAAGGGGCCAGGACCAAAAGCTCTTGCTGCTCTTCAAGGTGCCAGGCAACCCCATTCACAGCCCCACAAACGATGGCGCTCTCTCTTGCGACAGCCTCCCAAAGTCCAATACTAGCTGCCTGCACCCCTCCGTACGGCCGGAGACAGGCTCAACAATTGCGAACGTCCAGGGATTCCTCCCACACCAAAGGGGCCAGGACCAAAAGCTCTTGCTGCTCTTCAAGGAGCCACGCAACCCCATTCACAGCCCCACAAACGATGGCGCTCTCTCTTGCGACAGCCTCCCAAAGTCCAATACTAGCTGCCTGCGCCGCTGACTACAGCCGCAGCCCGGCTCAGCAATTGCGAACGTCCAGGGATTCCTCCCACACCAAAGGGGCCAGGACCAAAAGCTCTTGCTGCTCTTGAAGGAGCCACGCAACCCCATTCACAGCCCCACAAACGCTGGCGCTCTCTCTTGCGACAGCCTCCCAAAGTCCAATACTAGCTGCCTGCGCCGCTCGGTACAGCCGGAGCCCGGCTCAGCAATTGCGAACGTCCAGGGATTCCTCCCACACCAAAGGTGCCAGCACCAAAAGCTCTTGCTGCTCTTCAAGGAGCCAGGCAACCCCATTCACAGCCCCACAAACGCTGGCGCTCTCTCTTGCGACAGCCTCCCGAAGTCCAATACTAGCTGCCTGCACCCCTCGGTACAGCCAGAGCCCGGCTCAGCAATTGCGAACGTCCAGGGATTCCTCCCACACCAAAGGGGCCAGGACCAAAAGCTATTGCTGCTCTTCAAGGAGCCACGCAACCCCATTCACAGCCCCACAAACGATGCCGCTCTCTCTTGCGACAGCCTCCCAAAGTCCAATACTAGCTGCCTGCGCCGCTGAGTACAGCCGGAGCCCGGCTCAGCAATTGTGAACGTCCAGGGATTCCTCCCACACCAAAGGTGCCAGGACCAAAAGCTCTTGCTGCTCTTCAAGGAGCCAGGCAACCCCATTCACAGCCCCACAAACGATGCCGATCTCTCTTGCGACAGCCTCCCAAAGTCCAATACTAGCTGCCTGCGCCGCTGACTACAGCCGCAGCCCGGCTCACCAATTGCGAACGTCCAGGGATTCCTCCCACACCAAAGGGGCCAGGACCAAAAGCTCTTGCTGCTCTTCAAGGAGCCACGCAACCCCATTCACAGCCCCACAAACGATGGCGCTCTCTCTTGCGACAGCCTCCCAAAGTCCAATACTAGCTGCCTGCACCCCTCCGTACGGCCGGAGCCCGGCTCAGCAATTGCGAACGTCCAGGGATTCCTCCCACACCAAAGGGGCCAGGACCAAAAGCTCTTGCTGCTCTTCAAGGAGCCACGCAACCCCATTCACAGCCCCACAAACGATGGCGCTCTCTCTTGCGACAGCCTCCCAAAGTCCAATACTAGCTGCCTGCACCACCGAGTACAGCCGGAGCCCGGCTCAGCAATTGCGAACGTCCAGGGATTCCTCCCACACCAAAGGGGCCAGGACCAAAAGCTCTTGCTGCTCTTCAAGGAGCCACGCAACCCCATTCACAGCCCCACAAACGATGGCGCTCTCTCTTGCGACAGCCTCCCAAAGTCCAATACTAGCTGCCTGCACCCCTCCGTACGGCCGGAGCCCGGCTCAACAATTGCGAACGTCCAGGGATTCCTCCCACACCAAAGGGGCCAGGACCAAAAGCTCTTGCTGCTCTTCAAGGAGCCACGCAACCCCATTCACAGCCCCACAAACGATGGCGCTCTCTCTTGCGACAGCCTCCCAAAGTCCAATACTAGCTGCCTGCGCCGCTGACTACAGCCGCAGCCCGGCTCAGCAATTGCGAACGTCCAGGGATTCCTCCCACACCAAAGGGGCCAGGACCAAAAGCTCTTGCTGCTCTTCAAGGAGCCACGCAACCCCATTCACAGCCCCACAAACAATGGCGCTCTCTCTTGCGACAGCCTCCCAAAGTCCAATACTAGCTGCCTGCACCCCTCGGTACAGCCGGAGCCAGGCTCAGCAATTGCGAACGTCCAGGGATTCCTCCCACACCAAAGGGGCCAGGACCAAAAGCTCTTGCTGCTCTTCAAGGAGCCACGCAACCCCATTCACAGCCCCACAAACGATGGCGCTCTCTCTTGCGACAGCCTCCCAAACTCCAATACTAGCTGCCTGCGCCGCTGACTACAGCCGGAGCCCGGCTCAGCAATTGCAAACGTCCAGGGATTCCTCCCACACCAAAGGGGCCAGGACCAAAAGCTCTTGCTGCTCTTCAAGGAGCCACGCAACCCCATTCACAGCCCCACAAATGATGGTGCTCTCTCTTGCGACAGCCTCCCAAAGTCCAATACTAGCTGCCTGCACCGCTGAGTACAGCCGGAGCCCGGCTCAGCAATTCCGAACGTCCAGGGATTCCTCCCACACCAAAGGGGCCAGGACCAAAAGCTCTTGCTGCTCTTCAAGGAGCCACACAACCCCATTCACAGCCCCACAAACGATGGCGCTCTCTCTTGCGACAGCATCCCAAAGTCCAATACTAGCTGCCTGCACCACCGAGTACAGCCGGAGCCCGGCTCAGCAATTGCGAACGTCCAGGGATTCCTGCCACACCAAAGGTGCCAGGACCAAAAGCTCTTGCTGCTCTTCAAGGAGCCAGGCAACCCCATTCACAGCCCCACAAACGATGGCGCTCTCTCTTGCGACAGCCTCCCAAAGTCCAATACTAGCTGCCTGCGCCGCTCGGTACGGCCGGACCCCGGCTCACCAATTGCGAACGTCCAGGGATTCCTCCCACACCAAAGGGGCCAGGACCAAAAGCTCTTGCTGCTCTTCAAGGAGCCACGCAACCCCATTCACAGCCCCACACACGATGGTGCTCTCTCTTGCGAGAGCCTCCCAAAGTCCAATACTAGCTGCCTGCACCACCGAGTACAGCCGGAGCCCGGCTCAGCAATTGCGAACGTCCAGGGATTCCTCCCACACCAAAGGGGCCAGCACCAAAAGCTCTTGCTGCTCTTCAAGGAGCCAGGCAACCCCATTCACAGCCCCACAAACGCTGGCGCTCTCTCTTGCGACAGCCTCCCAAAGTCCAATACTAGCTGCCTGCACCACCGAGTACAGCCGGAGCCCGGCTCAGCAATTGCGATCGTCCAGGGATTCCTCCCACACCAAAGGGGCCAGGACCAAAACCTCTTGCTGCTCTTCAAGGAGCCAGGCAACCCCATTCACAGCCCCACAAACGATGGCGCTCTCTCTTGCGACAGCCTCCCAAAGTCCAATACTAGCTGCCTGCGCTGCTGACTACAGCCGGAGCCCGGCTCACCAATTGCGAACGTCCAGGGATTCCTCCCACACCAAAGGGGCCAGGACCAAAAGCTCTTGCTGCTCTTCAAGGAGCCACGCAACCCCATTCACAGCCCCACAAACGATGGCGCTCTCTCTTGCGACAGCCTCCCAAAGTCCAATACTACCTGCCTGCGCGCTCGGTACAGCCGGAGCCCGGCTCAGCAATTGCGAACGTCCAGGGATTCTTCCCACACCAAAGGGGCCAGGACCAAAAGCTCTTGCTGCTCTTCAAGGAGCCAGGCAACCCCATTCACAGCCCCACAAATGATGGTGCTCTCTCTTGCGAGAGCCTCCCAAAGTCCAATACTAGCTGCCTGCACCGCTGAGTACAGCCGGAGCCCGGCTCAGCAATTGTGAACATCCAGGGATTCCTCCCACACCAAAGGGGCCAGGACCAAAAGCTCTTGCTGCTCTTCAAGGAGCCAGGCAACCCCATTCACAGCCCCACAAACGATGGCGCTCTCTCTTGCGACAGCCTCCCAAAGTCCAATACTAGCGGCCTGCGCCGCTCGGTACGGCCGGAGCCCGGCTCAGCAATTGCAAACGTCCAGGGATTCCTCCCACACCAAAGGGGCCAGGACCAAAAGCTCTTGCTGCTCTTCAAGGAGCCACGCAACCCCATTCACAGCCCCACAAACGATGGCGCTCTCTCTTGCGACAGCCTCCCAAAGTCCAATACTAGCTGCCTGCGCCGCTCGGTACGGCCGGACCCCGGCTCACCAATTGCGAACGTCCGGGGATTCCTGCCACACCAAAGGGGCCAGGACCAAAAGCTCTTGCTGCTCTTCAAGGAGCCAGGCAACCCCATTCACAGCCCCACAAACGCTGGCGCTCTCTCTTGCGACAGCCTCCCGAAGTCCAATACTAGCTGCCTGCACCCCTCCGTACAGCCGGACCCCGGCTCAGCAATTGCGAACGTCCAGGGATTCCTCCCACACCAAAGGGGCCAGCACCAAAAGCTCTTGCTGCTCTTCAAGGAGCCACGCAACCCCATTCACAGCCCCACAAACGCTGGCGCTCTCTCTTGCGACAGCCTCCCAAAGTCCAATACTAGCTGCCTGCACCCCTCCGTACGGCCAGAGCCCGGCTCACCAATTGCGAACGTCCAGGGATTCCTCCCACACCAAAGGTGCCAGCACCAAAAGCTCTTGCTGCTCTTCAAGGAGCCAGGCAACCGCATTCACAGCCCCACAAACGATGGCGCTCTCTCTTGCGACAGCCTCCCAAAGTCCAATACTAGCTGCCTGCACCCCTCCGTACAGCCGAAGCCCGGCTCAGCAATTGCGAACGTCCAGGGATTCCTCCCACACCAAAGGGGCCAGGACCAAAAGCTCTTGCTGCTCTTCAAGGAGCCACGCAACCCCATTCACAGCCCCACAAACGATGCCGCTCTCTCTTGCGACAGCCTCCCAAAGTCCAATACTAGCTGCCTGCGCCGCTGAGTACAGCCGGAGCCCGGCTCAGCAATTGCAAACGTCCAGGGATTCCTCCCACACCAAAGGGGCCAGGACCAAAAGCTCTTGCTGCTCTTCAAGGAGCCAGGCAACCCCATTCACAGCCCCACAAATGATGGTGCTCTCTCTTGCGACAGCCTCCCAAAGTCCAAGACTAGCTGCCTGCACCGCTGAGTACAGCCGGAGCCCGGCTCACCAATTGTGAACGTCCAGGGATTCCTCCCACACCAAAGGGGCCAGGACCAAAAGCTCTTGCTGCTCTTCAAGGAGCCACACAACCCCATTCACAGCCCCACAAACTCTGGCGCTCTCTCTTGCGACAGCCTCCCAAAGTCCAATACTAGCTGCCTGCGCCGCTCGGTACAGCCGGAGCCCGGCTCAGCAATTGTGAACGTCCGGGGATTCCTGCCACACCAAAGGTGCCAGGACCAAAAGCTCTTGCTGCTCTTCAAGGAGCCACGCAACCCCATTCACAGCCCCACAAACGCGGGCGCTCTCTCTTGCGACAGCCTCCCAAAGTCCAATACTAGCTGCCTGTGCCACTCAGTACAGCCGGAGCCCGGCTCAGCAATTGCGAACGTCCAGGGATTCCTCCCACACCAAAGGGGCCAGGACCAAAAGCTCTTGCTGCTCTTCAAGGAGCCACGCAACCCAATTCACAGCCCCACAAACGATGGCGCTCTCTCTTGCGACAGCCTCCCAAAGTCCAATACTAGCTGCCTGCGCCGCTCGGTACGGCCGGAGCCCGGCTCAGCAATTGCGAACGTCCAGGGATTCCTCCCACACCAAAGGGGCCAGGACCAAAAGCTCTTGCTGCTCTTCAAGGAGCCAGGCAACCCCATTCACAGCCCCACAAACGATGGCGCTCTCTCTTGCGACAGCCTCCCAAAGTCCAATACTAGCTGCCTGCGCCGCTGACTACAGCCGCAGCACGGCTCACCAATTGCGAACGTCCAGGGATTCCTCCCACACCAAAGGGGCCAGGACCAAAAGCTCTTGCTGCTCTTCAAGGAGCCACGCAACCCCATTCACAGCCCCACAAACGACGGCGCTCTCTCTTGCGACAGCCTCCCAAAGTCCAATACTACCTGCCTGCGCCGCTGACTACAGCCGGAGCCCGGCTCAGCAATTGCGAACGTCCAGGGATTCCTCCCACACCAAAGGGGCCAGCACCAAAAGCTCTTGCTGCTCTTCAAGGAGCCAGGCAACCCCATTCACAGCCCCACAAATGATGGTGCTCTCTCTTGCGAGAGCCTCCCAAAGTCCAATACTAGCTGCCTGCACCCCTCGGTACAGCCGGAGCCCGGCGCAGCAATTGTGAACGTCCAGGGATTCCTCCCACACCAAAGGGGCCAGGACCAAAAGCTCTTGCTGCTCTTCAAGGAGCCAGGCAACCCCATTCACAGCCCCACAAACGATGGCGCTCTCTCTTGCGACAGCCTCCCAAAGTCCAATACTAGCTGCCTGCACGCCTCCATACAGCCAGAGCCCGGCTCAGAAACTGGTAACGTCCGGGGATTCCTCCCACACCAAAGGGGCCAGGACCAAAAGCTCTTGCTGCTCTTCAAGGAGCCAGGCAACCCCATTCACAGCCCCACAAACGCTGGTGCTCTCTCTTGCGAGAGCCTCCCAAAGTCCAATACTAGCTGCCTGCGCCGCTGAGTACAGCTGGAGCCCAGCTCAGCAATTGCAAACGTCCAGGGATTCCTCCCACACCAAAGGGGCCAGGACCAAAAGCTCTTGCTGCTCTTCAAGGAGCCACGCAACCCCATTCACAGCCCCACAAACGATGGCGCTCTCTCTTGCGACAGCCTCCCAAAGTCCAATACTAGCTGCCTGCGCCGCTGACTACAGCTGGAGCCCGGCTCACCAATTGCAAACGTCCAGGGATTCCTCCCACACCAAAGGGGCCAGGACCAAAAGCTCTTGCTGCTCTTCAAGGAGCCACACAACCCCATTCACAGCCCCACAAACGATGCCGCTCTCTCTTGCGACAGCCTCCCAAAGTCCAATACTAGCTGCCTGCGCCGCTCGGTACAGCCGGAGCCCGGCTCAGCAATTGTGAACGTCCAGGGATTCCTGCCACACCAAAGGTGCCAGGACCAAAAGCTCTTGCTGCTCTTCAAGGAGCCAGGCAACCCCATTCACAGCCCCACAAACGCTGGCGCTCTCTCTTGCGACAGCCTCCCAAAGTCCAATACTAGCTGCCTGCGCCGCTCGGTACGGCCGGACCCCGGCTCACCAATTGCGAACGTCCAGGGATTCCTCCCACACCAAAGGGGCCAGGACCAAAAGCTCTTGCTGCTCTTCAAGGAGCCAGGCAACCCCATTCACAGCCCCACACACGATGGTGCTCTCTCTTGCGACAGCCTCCCAAAGTCCAATACTAGCTGCCTGCGCCGCTCGGTACAGCCGGAGCCCGGCTCAGCAATTGCGAACGTCCAGGGATTCCTCCCACACCAAAGGGGCCAGGACCAAAAGCTCTTGCTGCTCTTCAAGGAGCCACGCAACCCAATTCACAGCCCCACAAACGATGGCGCTCTCTCTTGCGACAGCCTCCCAAAGTCCAATACTAGCTGCCTGCACCCCTCGGTACGGCCGGAGCCCGGCTCAGCAATTGCAAACGTCCAGGGATTCCTCCCACACCAAAGGGGCCAGGACCAAAAGCTCTTGCTGCTCTTCAAGGAGCCACGCAACCCCATTCACAGCCCCACAAACGATGGCGCTCTCTCTTGCGACAGACTCCCAAAGTCCAATACTAGCTGCCTGCGCCGTTGAGTACAACCGGAGCCCGGCTCACCAATTGCGAACGTCCAGGGATTCCTCCCACACCAAAGGGGCCAGGACCAAAAGCTCTTGCTGCTCTTCAAGGAGCCACGCAACCCCATTCAAAGCCCCACAAACGATGGCGCTCTCTCTTGCAACAGCCTCCCAAAGTCCAATACTAGCTGCCTGCACCCCTCGGTACGGCCGGAGCCCGGCTCAGCAATTGCAAACGTCCAGGGATTCCTCCCACACCAAAGGGGCCAGGACCAAAAGCTCTTGCTGCTCTTCAAGGAGCCACGCAACCCCATTCACAGCCCCACAAACGATGGCGCTCTCTCTTGCGACAGACTCCCAAAGTCCAATACTAGCTGCCTGCGCCGTTGAGTACAACCGGAGCCCGGCTCACCAATTGCGAACGTCCAGGGATTCCTCCCACACCAAAGGGGCCAGGACCAAAAGCTCTTGCTGCTCTTCAAGGAGCCACGCAACCCCATTCAAAGCCCCACAAACGATGGCGCTCTCTCTTGCAACAGCCTCCCAAAGTCCAATACTAGCTGCCTGCGCCGCTGAGTACAACCGGAGCCCGGCTCAGCAATTGCAAACGTCCAGGGATTCCTCCCACACCAAAGGGGCCAGGACCAAAAGCTCTTGCTGCTCTTCAAGGAGCCAGGCAACCCCATTCACAGCCCCACAAACGATGGCGCTCTCTCTTGCGACAGCCTCCCAAAGTCCAATACTAGCTGCCTGCACGCCTCCGTAAAGCCAGAGCCCGGCTCAGAAACTGGTAACGTCCGAGGATTCCTCCCACACCAAAGGGGCCAGCACCAAAAGCTCTTGCTGCTCTTCAAGGAGCCAGGCAACCCCATTCACAGCCCCACAAACGCTGGTGCTCTCTCTTGCGAGAGCCTCCCAAAGTCCAATACTAGCTGCCTGCGCCGCTGAGTACAGCTGGAGCCCAGCTCAGCAATTGCAAACGTCCAGGGATTCCTCCCACACCAAAGGGGCCAGGACCAAAAGCTCTTGCTGCTCTTCAAGGAGCCACGCAACCCCATTCACACCCCCACAAACGCTGGCGCTCTCTCTTGCGACAGCCTCCCAAAGTCCAATACTAGCTGCCTGCACCCCTCCGTACGGCCGGAGCCCGGCTCAGCAATTGCAAACGTCCAGGGATTCCTCCCACACCAAAGGGGCCAGGACCAAAAGCTCTTGCTGCTCTTCAAGGAGCCACGCAACCCCATTCACAGCCCCACAAACGCTGGCGCTCTCTCTTGCGACAGCCTCCCAAAGTCCAATACTAGCTGCCTGCACCCCTCCGTACGGCCGGAGCCCGGCTCAGCAATTGCAAACGTCCAGGGATTCCTCCCACACCAAAGGGGCCAGGACCAAAAGCTCTTGCTGCTCTTCAAGGAGCCACGCAACCCAATTCACAGCCCCACAAACGATGGCGCTCTCTCTTGCGACAGCCTCCCAAAGTCCAATACTAGCTGCCTGCACCCCTCGGTACGGCCGGAGCCCGGCTCAGCAATTGCAAACGTCCAGGGATTCCTCCCACACCAAAGGGGCCAGGACCAAAAGCTCTTGCTGCTCTTCAAGGAGCCACGCAACCCCATTCACAGCCCCACAAACGATGGCGCTCTCTCTTGCGACAGACTCCCAAAGTCCAATACTAGCTGCCTGCGCCGTTGAGTACAACCGGAGCCCGGCTCACCAATTGCGAACGTCCAGGGATTCCTCCCACACCAAAGGGGCCAGGACCAAAAGCTCTTGCTGCTCTTCAAGGAGCCACGCAACCCCATTCAAAGCCCCACAAACGATGGCGCTCTCTCTTGCAACAGCCTCCCAAAGTCCAATACTAGCTGCCTGCGCCGCTGAGTACAACCGGAGCCCGGCTCAGCAATTGCAAACGTCCAGGGATTCCTCCCACACCAAAGGGGCCAGGACCAAAAGCTCTTGCTGCTCTTCAAGGAGCCAGGCAACCCCATTCACAGCCCCACAAACGATGGCGCTCTCTCTTGCGACAGCCTCCCAAAGTCCAATACTAGCTGCCTGCACGCCTCCGTAAAGCCAGAGCCCGGCTCAGAAACTGGTAACGTCCGAGGATTCCTCCCACACCAAAGGGGCCAGCACCAAAAGCTCTTGCTGCTCTTCAAGGAGCCAGGCAACCCCATTCACAGCCCCACAAACGCTGGTGCTCTCTCTTGCGAGAGCCTCCCAAAGTCCAATACTAGCTGCCTGCGCCGCTGAGTACAGCTGGAGCCCAGCTCAGCAATTGCAAACGTCCAGGGATTCCTCCCACACCAAAGGGGCCAGGACCAAAAGCTCTTGCTGCTCTTCAAGGAGCCACGCAACCCCATTCACACCCCCACAAACGCTGGCGCTCTCTCTTGCGACAGCCTCCCAAAGTCCAATACTAGCTGCCTGCACCCCTCCGTACGGCCGGAGCCCGGCTCAGCAATTGCAAACGTCCAGGGATTCCTCCCACACCAAAGGGGCCAGGACCAAAAGCTCTTGCTGCTCTTCAAGGAGCCACGCAACCCCATTCACAGCCCCACAAACGCTGGCGCTCTCTCTTGCGACAGCCTCCCAAAGTCCAATACTAGCTGCCTGCGCCGCTGACTACAGCTGGAGCCCGGCTCAGCAATTGCAAACGTCCAGGGATTCCTCCCACACCAAAGGGGCCAGGACCAAAAGCTCTTGCTGCTCTTCAAGGAGCCAGGCAACCCCATTCACAGCCCCACAAACGATGGCGCTCTCTCTTGCGACAGCCTCCCAAAGTCCAATACTAGCTGCCTGCACCCCTCCGTACGGCCGGAGCCCGGCTCAGCAATTGTGAACGTCCAGGGATTCCTGCCACACCAAAGGTGCCAGGACCAAAAGCTCTTGCTGCTCTTCAAGGAGCCAGGCAACCCCATTCACAGCCCCACAAACGCTGGCGCTCTCTCTTGCGACAGCCTCCCAAAGTCCAATACTAGCTGCCTGCGCCGCTCGGTACGGCCGGACCCCGGCTCACCAATTGCGAACGTCCAGGGATTCCTCCCACACCAAAGGGGCCAGGACCAAAAGCTCTTGCTGCTCTTCAAGGAGCCAGGCAACCCCATTCACAGCCCCACAAACGATGGCGCTCTCTCTTGCGACAGCCTCCCAAAGTCCAATACTAGCTGCCTGCGCCGCTCGGTACAGCCGGAGCCCGGCTCAGCAATTGCGAACGTCCAGGGATTCCTCCCACACCAAAGGGGCCAGGACCAAAAGCTCTTGCTGCTCTTCAAGGAGCCACGCAACCCAATTCACAGCCCCACAAACGATGGCGCTCTCTCTTGCGACAGCCTCCCAAAGTCCAATACTAGCTGCCTGCACCCCTCGGTACGGCCGGAGCCCGGCTCAGCAATTGCAAACGTCCAGGGATTCCTCCCACACCAAAGGGGCCAGGACCAAAAGCTCTTGCTGCTCTTCAAGGAGCCACGCAACCCCATTCACAGCCCCACAAACGATGGCGCTCTCTCTTGCGACAGACTCCCAAAGTCCAATACTAGCTGCCTGCGCCGTTGAGTACAACCGGAGCCCGGCTCACCAATTGCGAACGTCCAGGGATTCCTCCCACACCAAAGGGGCCAGGACCAAAAGCTCTTGCTGCTCTTCAAGGAGCCACGCAACCCCATTCACAGCCCCACAAACGATGGCGCTCTCTCTTGCAACAGCCTCCCAAAGTCCAATACTAGCTGCCTGCGCCGCTGAGTACAACCGGAGCCCGGCTCAGCAATTGCAAACGTCCAGGGATTCCTCCCACACCAAAGGGGCCAGGACCAAAAGCTCTTGCTGCTCTTCAAGGAGCCAGGCAACCCCATTCACAGCCCCACAAACGATGGCGCTCTCTCTTGCGACAGCCTCCCAAAGTCCAATACTAGCTGCCTGCACGCCTCCGTAAAGCCAGAGCCCGGCTCAGAAACTGGTAACGTCCGAGGATTCCTCCCACACCAAAGGGGCCAGCACCAAAAGCTCTTGCTGCTCTTCAAGGAGCCAGGCAACCCCATTCACAGCCCCACAAACGCTGGTGCTCTCTCTTGCGAGAGCCTCCCAAAGTCCAATACTAGCTGCCTGCGCCGCTGAGTACAGCTGGAGCCCAGCTCAGCAATTGCAAACGTCCAGGGATTCCTCCCACACCAAAGGGGCCAGGACCAAAAGCTCTTGCTGCTCTTCAAGGAGCCACGCAACCCCATTCACACCCCCACAAACGCTGGCGCTCTCTCTTGCGACAGCCTCCCAAAGTCCAATACTAGCTGCCTGCACCCCTCCGTACGGCCGGAGCCCGGCTCAGCAATTGCAAACGTCCAGGGATTCCTCCCACACCAAAGGGGCCAGGACCAAAAGCTCTTGCTGCTCTTCAAGGAGCCACGCAACCCCATTCACAGCCCCACAAACGATGGCGCTCTCTCTTGCGACAGCCTCCCAAAGTCCAATACTAGCTGCCTGCGCCGCTCGGTACGGCCGGACCCCGGCTCACCAATTGCGAACGTCCAGGGATTCCTCCCACACCAAAGGGGCCAGGACCAAAAGCTCTTGCTGCTCTTCAAGGAGCCACGCAACCCCATTCACAGCCCCACAAACGCTGGCGCTCTCTCTTGCGACAGCCTCCCAAAGTCCAATACTAGCTGCCTGCACCCCTCGGTACAGCCGGAGCCCGGCTCAGCAATTGCGATCGTCCAGGGATTCCTCCCACACCAAAGGGGCCAGCACCAAAAGCTCTTGCTGCTCTTCAAGGAGCCACGCAACCCCATTCACAGCCCCACAAACGCTGGCGCTCTCTCTTGCGACAGCCTCCCAAAGTCCAACACTAGCTGCCTGCGACGCTCGGTACAGCCGGAGCCCGGCTCAGCAATTGCGAACGTCCAGGGATTCCTCCCACACCAAAGGGGCCAGGACCAAAAGCTCTTGCTGCTCTTCAAGGAGCCAGGCAACCCCATTCACAGCCCCACAAACGATGGCGCTCTCTCTTGCGACAGCCTCCCAAAGTCCAATACTAGCTGCCTGCACCCCTCCGTACGGCCGGAGCCCGGCTCAGCAATTGCGAACGTCCAGGGATTCCTCCCACACCAAAGGGGCCAGGACCAAAAGCTCTTGCTGCTCTTCAAGGAGCCACGCAACCCCATTCACAGCCCCACAAACGATGGCGCTCTCTCTTGCGACAGCCTCCCAAAGTCCAATACTAGCTGCCTGCACCCCTCCGTACGGCCGGAGCCCGGCTCAGCAATTGCGAACGTCCAGGGATTCCTCCCACACCAAAGGGGCCAGGACCAAAAGCTCTTGCTGCTCTTCAAGGAGCCACGCAACCCCATTCACAGCCCCACAAACGCTGGCGCTCTCTCTTGCGAGAGCCTCCCAAAGTCCAATACTAGCTGCCTGCGCCGCTGACTACAGCCGGAGCCCGGCTCAGCAATTGCGAACGTCCAGGGATTCCTCCCACACCAAAGGGGCCAGCACCAAAAGCTCTTGCTGCTCTTCAAGGAGCCACGCAACCCCATTCACAGCCCCACAAACGCTGGCGCTCTCTCTTGCGAGAGCCTCCCAAAGTCCAATACTAGCTGCCTGCGCCGCTGACTACAGCCGCAGCCCGGCTCAGCAATTGCGAACGTCCAGGGATTCCTCCCACACCAAAGGGGCCAGGACCAAAAGCTCTTGCTGCTCTTCAAGGAGCCACGCAACCCCATTCACAGCCCCACAAACGATGCCGCTCTCTCTTGCGAGAGCCTCCCAAAGTCCAATACTAGCTGCCTGCACCCCTCCGTACGGCCGGAGCCCGGCTCAGCAATTGCGAACGTCCAGGGATTCCTCCCACACCAAAGGGGCCAGCACCAAAAGCTCTTGCTGCTCTTCAAGGAGCCACGCAACCCCATTCACAGCCCCACAAACGATGGCGCTCTCTCTTGCGACAGCCTCCCAAAGTCCAATACAAGCTGCCTGCACCCCTCCGTACGGCCGGAGCCCGGCTCAGCAATTGCGAATGTCCAGGGATTCCTCCCACACCAAAGGGGCCAGGACCAAATGCTCTTGCTGCTCTTCAAGGAGCCACGCAACCCCATTCACAGCCCCACAAACGATGGCGCTCTCTCTTGCGACAGCCTCCCAAAGTCCAATACTAGCGGCCTGCACCCCTCGGTACGGCCGGAGCCCGGCTCAGCAATTGCAAACGTCCAGGGATTCCTCCCACACCAAAGGGGCCAGCACCAAAAGCTCTTGCTGCTCTTCAAGGAGCCACGCAACCCCATTCACAGCCCCACAAACGATGGCGCTCTCTCTTGCGACAGCCTCCCAAAGTCCAATACTAGCTGCCTGCGCCGCTCGGTACGGCCGGACCCCGGCTCACCAATTGCGAACGTCCGGGGATTCCTCCCACACCAAAGGGGCCAGGACCAAAAGCTCTTGCTGCTCTTCAAGGAGCCAGGCAACCCCATTCACAGCCCCACAAACGCTGGCGCTCTCTCTTGAGACAGCCTCCCGAAGTCCAATACTAGCTCCCTGCACCCCTCCATACGGCCGGAGCCAGGCTCAGCAATTGCGAACGTCCAGGGATTCCTCCCACACCAAAGGGGCCAGCACCAAAAGCTCTTGCTGCTCTTCAAGGAGCCAGGCAACCCCATTCACAGCCCCACAAACGATGGCGCTCTCTCTTGCGACAGCCTCCCAAAGTCCAATACTAGCTGCCTGCACGCCTCCGTAAAGCCAGAGCCCGGCTCAGAAACTGGTAACGTCCGAGGATTCCTCCCACACCAAAGGGGCCAGCACCAAAAGCTCTTGCTGCTCTTCAAGGAGCCAGGCAACCCCATTCACAGCCCCACAAACGCTGGTGCTCTCTCTTGCGAGAGCCTCCCAAAGTCCAATACTAGCTGCCTGCGCCGCTGAGTACAGCTGGAGCCCAGCTCAGCAATTGCAAACGTCCAGGGATTCCTCCCACACCAAAGGGGCCAGGACCAAAAGCTCTTGCTGCTCTTCAAGGAGCCACGCAACCCCATTCACACCCCCACAAACGCTGGCGCTCTCTCTTGCGACAGCCTCCCAAAGTCCAATACTAGCTGCCTGCACCCCTCGGTACAGCCGGAGCCCGGCTCAGCAATTGCGAACGTCCAGGGATTCCTCCCACACCAAAGGGGCCAGCACCAAAAGCTCTTGCTGCTCTTCAAGGAGCCACGCAACCCCATTCACAGCCCCACAAACGCTGGCGCTCTCTCTTGCGACAGCCTCCCAAAGTCCAACACTAGCTGCCTGCGACGCTCGGTACAGCCGGAGCCCGGCTCAGCAATTGCGAACGTCCAGGGATTCCTCCCACACCAAAGGGGCCAGGACCAAAAGCTCTTGCTGCTCTTCAAGGAGCCAGGCAACCCCATTCACAGCCCCACAAACGATGGCGCTCTCTCTTGCGACAGCCTCCCAAAGTCCAATACTAGCTGCCTGCACCCCTCCGTACGGCCGGAGCCCGGCTCAGCAATTGCGAACGTCCAGGGATTCCTCCCACACCAAAGGGGCCAGGACCAAAAGCTCTTGCTGCTCTTCAAGGAGCCACGCAACCCCATTCACAGCCCCACAAACGATGGCGCTCTCTCTTGCGACAGCCTCCCAAAGTCCAATACTAGCTGCCTGCACCCCTCCGTACGGCCGGAGCCCGGCTCAGCAATTGCGAACGTCCAGGGATTCCTCCCACACCAAAGGGGCCAGGACCAAAAGCTCTTGCTGCTCTTCAAGGAGCCACGCAACCCCATTCACAGCCCCACAAACGCTGGCGCTCTCTCTTGCGAGAGCCTCCCAAAGTCCAATACTAGCTGCCTGCGCCGCTGACTACAGCCGGAGCCCGGCTCAGCAATTGCGAACGTCCAGGGATTCCTCCCACACCAAAGGGGCCAGGACCAAAAGCTCTTGCTGCTCTTCAAGGAGCCAGGCAACCCCATTCACAGCCCCACAAACGATGGCGCTCTCTCTTGCGACAGCCTCCCAAAGTCCAATACTAGATGCCTGCACCGCTCGGTACAGCCGGAGCCCGGCTCAGCAATTGCGAACGTCCAGGGATTCCTCCCACACCAAAGGGGCCAGGACCAAAACCTCTTGCTGCTCTTCAAGGAGCCACGCAACCCCATTCACAGCCCCACAAACGATGCCGCTCTCTCTTGCGAGAGCCTCCCAAAGTCCAATACTAGCTGCCTGCACCCCTCCGTACGGCCGGAGCCCGGCTCAGCAATTGCGAACGTCCAGGGATTCCTCCCACACCAAAGGGGCCAGGACCAAAAGCTCTTGCTGCTCTTCAAGGAGCCACGCAACCCCATTCAAAGCCCCACAAACGATGGCGCTCTCTCTTGCGACAGCCTCCCAAAGTCCAATACAAGCTGCCTGCACCCCTCCGTACGGCCGGAGCCCGGCTCAGCAATTGCGAACGTCCAGGGATTCCTCCCACACCAAAGGGGCCAGGACCAAATGCTCTTGCTGCTCTTCAAGGAGCCACGCAACCCCATTCACAGCCCCACAAACGATGGCGCTCTCTCTTGCGACAGCCTCCCAAAGTCCAATACTAGCTGCCTGCACCCCTCGGTACGGCCGGAGCCCGGCTCAGCAATTGCAAACGTCCAGGGATTCCTCCCACACCAAAGGGGCCAGCACCAAAAGCTCTTGCTGCTCTTCAAGGAGCCACGCAAGCCCATTCACAGCCCCACAAACGATGGCGCTCTCTCTTGCGACAGCCTCCCAAAGTCCAATACTAGCTGCCTGCGCCGCTCGGTACGGCCGGACCCCGGCTCACCAATTGCGAACGTCCGGGGATTCCTCCCACACCAAAGGGGCCAGGACCAAAAGCTCTTGCTGCTCTTCAAGGAGCCACGCAACCCCATTCACAGCCCCACAAACGATGGCGCTCTCTCTTGAGACAGCCTCCCAAAGTCCAATACTAGCTCCCTGCACCCCTCCATACGGCCGGAGCCAGGCTCAGCAATTGCGAACGTCCAGGGATTCCTCCCACACCAAAGGGGCCAGCACCAAAAGCTCTTGCTGCTCTTCAAGGAGCCAGGCAACCCCATTCACAGCCCCACAAACGATGGCGCTCTCTCTTGCGACAGCCTCCCAAAGTCCAATACTAGCTGCCTGCACGCCTCCGTAAAGCCAGAGCCCGGCTCAGAAACTGGTAACGTCCGAGGATTCCTCCCACACCAAAGGGGCCAGCACCAAAAGCTCTTGCTGCTCTTCAAGGAGCCAGGCAACCCCATTCACAGCCCCACAAACGCTGGTGCTCTCTCTTGCGAGAGCCTCCCAAAGTCCAATACTAGCTGCCTGCGCCGCTGAGTACAGCTGGAGCCCAGCTCAGCAATTGCAAACGTCCAGGGATTCCTCCCACACCAAAGGGGCCAGGACCAAAAGCTCTTGCTGCTCTTCAAGGAGCCACGCAACCCCATTCACACCCCCACAAACGCTGGCGCTCTCTCTTGCGACAGCCTCCCAAAGTCCAATACTAGCTGCCTGCACCCCTCCGTACGGCCGGAGCCAGGCTCAGCAATTGCAAACGTCCAGGGATTCCTCCCACACCAAAGGGGCCAGGACCAAAAGCTCTTGCTGCTCTTCAAGGAGCCACGCAACCCCATTCACAGCCCCACAAACGATGGCGCTCTCTCTTGCGACAGCCTCCCAAAGTCCAATACTAGCTGCCTGCGCCGCTCGGTACGGCCGGACCCCGGCTCACCAATTGCGAACGTCCAGGGATTCCTCCCACACCAAAGGGGCCAGGACCAAAAGCTCTTGCTGCTCTTCAAGGAGCCACGCAACCCCATTCACAGCCCCACAAACGATGGCGCTCTCTCTTGCGACAGCCTCCCAAAGTCCAATACTAGCTGCCTGCACCCCTCCGTACGGCCGGAGCCCGGCTCAGCAATTGCGAACGTCCAGGGATTCCTCCCACACCAAAGGGGCCAGGACCAAAAGCTCTTGCTGCTCTTCAAGGAGCCACGCAACCCCATTCACAGCCCCACAAACGCTGGCGCTCTCTCTTGCGAGAGCCTCCCAAAGTCCAATACTAGCTGCCTGCGCCGCTCGGTACGGCCGGAGCCCGGCTCAGCAATTGCAAACGTCCAGGGATTCCTCCCACACCAAAGGGGCCAGGACCAAAAGCTCTTGCTGCTCTTCAAGGTGCCAGGCAACCCCATTCACAGCCCCACAAACGATGGCGCTCTCTCTTGCGAGAGCCTCCCAAAGTCCAATACTAGCTGCCTGCACCACCGAGTACAGCCGGAGCCCGGCTCAGCAATTGCGATCGTCCAGGGATTCCTCCCACACCAAAGGGGCCAGGACCAAAACCTCTTGCTGCTCTTCAAGGAGCCACGCAACCCCATTCACAGCCCCACAAACGATGGCGCTCTCTCTTGCGACAGCCTCCCAAAGTCCAATACTAGCTGCCTGCGCCGCTGAGTACAGCCGGAGCCCGGCTCAGCAATTGCGAACGTCCAGGGATTCCTCCCACACCAAAGGGGCCAGCACCAAAAGCTCTTGCTGCTCTTCAAGGAGCCAGGCAACCCCATTCACAGCCCCACAAACGATGGCGCTCTCTCTTGCGACAGCCTCCCAAAGTCCAATACTAGCTGCCTGCGCCGCTGACTGCATCCGGAGCCCGGCTCAGCAATTGCGAACGTCCAGGGATTCCTCCCACAGCAAAGGGGACAGCACCAAAAGCTCTTGCTGCTCTTCAAGGTGCCAGGCAACCCCATTCACAGCCCCACAAATGATGGTGCTCTCTCTTGCGACAGCCTCCCAAAGTTTAATACTAGCTGCCTGCACCGCTGAGTACAGCCGGAGCCCGGCTCAGCAATTGTGAACGTCCGGGGATTCCTCCCACACCAAAGGGGCCAGGACCAAAAGCTCTTGCTGCTCTTCAAGGAGCCACGCAACCCCATTCACAGCCCCACTAACGATGGCGCTCTCTCTTGCGACAGCCTCCCAAAGTCCAATACTAGCTGCCTGCGCCACCGAGTACAGCCGGAGCCCGGCTCAGCAATTGCGAACGTCCAGGGATTCCTCCCACACCAAAGGGGCCAGGACCAAAAGCTCTTGCTGCTCTTCAAGGAGCCAGGCAACCCCATTCACAGCCCCACAAACGATGGCGCTCTCTCTTGCGACAGCCTCCCAAAGTCCAATACTAGCTGCCTGCACCCCTCCGTACGGCCGGAGCCCGGCTCAGCAATTGCGAACGTCCAGGGATTCCTCCCACACCAAAGGGGCCAGGACCAAAAGCTCTTGCTGCTCTTCAAGGAGCCACGCAACCCCATTCACAGCCCCACAAACGATGGCGCTCTCTCTTGCGACAGCCTCCCAAAGTCCAATACTAGCTGCCTGCACGCCTCCGTAAAGCCAGAGCCCGGCTCAGAAACTGGTAACGTCCGAGGATTCCTCCCACACCAAAGGGGCCAGCACCAAAAGCTCTTGCTGCTCTTCAAGGAGCCAGGCAACCCCATTCACAGCCCCACAAACGATGGCGCTCTCTCTTGAGACAGCCTCCCAAAGTCCAATACTAGCTGCCTGCGCCGCTGACTACAGCCGGAGCCCGGCTCAGCAATTGCGAACGTCCAGGGATTCCTCCCACACCAAAGGGGCCAGGACCAAAAGCTCTTGCTGCTCTTCAAGGAGCCACGCAACCCCATTCACAGCCCCACAAACGATGCCGCTCTCTCTTGCGAGAGCCTCCCAAAGTCCAATACTAGCTGCCTGCACCCCTCCGTACGGCCGGAGCCCGGCTCAGCAATTGCGAACGTCCAGGGATTCCTCCCACACCAAAGGGGCCAGGACCAAAAGCTCTTGCTGCTCTTCAAGGAGCCACGCAACCCCATTCACAGCCCCACAAACGCTGGCGCTCTCTCTTGCGACAGCCTCCCAAAGTCCAATACTAGCTGCCTGCACCACCGAGTACAGCCGGAGCCCGGCTCAGCAATTGCGATCGTCCAGGGATTCCTCCCACACCAAAGGGGCCAGCACCAAAAGCTCTTGCTGCTCTTCAAGGTGCCAGGCAACCCCATTCACAGCCCCACAAACGCTGGCGCTCTCTCTTGCGACAGCCTCCCAAAGTCCAATACTAGCTGCCTGCACCCCTCAGTACGGCCGGAGCCCGGCTCAGCAATTGCGAACGTCCAGGGATTCCTCCCACACCAAAGGGGCCAGGACCAAAAGCTCTTGCTGCTCTTCAAGGAGCCACGCAACCCCATTCACAGCCCCACAAACGACGGCGCTCTCTCTTGCGACAGCCTCCCAAAGTCCAATACTAGCTGCCTGCGCCGCTGACTACAGCCGCAGCCCGGCTCACCAATTGCGAACGTCCAGGGATTCCTCCCACACCAAAGGGGCCAGGACCAAAAGCTCTTGCTGCTCTTCAAGGAGCCACGCAACCCCATTCACAGCCCCACAAACGATGGCGCTCTCTCTTGCGACAGCCTCCCAAAGTCCAATACTAGCTGCCTGCGCCGCTCGGTACAGCCGGAGCCCACCTCACCAATTGCGAACGTCCAGGGATTCCTCCCACACCAAAGGGGCCAGGACCAAAAGCTCTTGCTGCTCTTCAAGGAGCCAGGCAACCCCATTCACAGCCCCACAAACGATGGCGCTCTCTCTTGCGACAGCCTCCCAAAGTCCAATACTAGCTGCCTGCGCCGCTGACTACATCCGGAGCCCGGCTCAGCAATTGCGAACGTCCAGGGATTCCTCCCACACCAAAGGGGCCAGGACCAAAAGCTCTTGCTGCTCTTCAAGGAGCCACGCAACCCCATTCACAGCCCCACAAACGATGGCGCTCTCTCTTGCGACAGCCTCCCAAAGTCCAATACTAGCTGCCTGCGCCCCTCCGTACGGCCGGAGCCCGGCTCAGCAATTGCGAACGTCCAGGGATTCCTCCCACACCAAAGGGGCCAGGACCAAAAGCTCTTGCTGCTCTTCAAGGAGCCACGCAACCCCATTCACAGCCCCACAAACGATGGCGCTCTCTCTTGCGACAGCCTCCCAAAGTCCAATCCTAGCTGCCTGCGCCGCTCGGTACAGCCGGAGCCCGGCTCAGCAATTGTGAACGTCCGGGGATTCCTGCCACACCAAAGGTGCCAGGACCAAAAGCTCTTGCTGCTCTTCAAGGAGCCACGCAACCCCATTCACAGCCCCACAAACGATGGCGCTCTCTCTTGCGACAGCCTCCCAAAGTCCAATACTAGCTGCCTGCGCCGCTCGGTACAGCCGGAGCCCGGCTCAGCAATTGTGAACGTCCAGGGATTCCTCCCACACCAAAGGGGCCAGGACCAAAACCTCTTGCTGCTCTTCAAGGAGCCACGCAACCCCATTCACAGCCCCACACACGATGGCGCTCTCTCTTGCGACAGCCTCCCAAAGTCCAATACTAGCTGCCTGCACCCCTCCGTACAGCCGGAGCCCGGCTCAGCAATTGCGAACGTCCAGGGATACTTCCCACACCAAAGGGGCCAGGACCAAAAGCTCTTGCTGCTCTTCAAGGAGCCACGCAACCCAATTCACAGCCCCACAAACGATGGTGCTCTCTCTTGCGACAGCCTCCCAAAGTCCAATACTAGCTGCCTGCGCCGCTCGGTACGGCCGGAGCCTGGCTCACCAATTGCGAACGTCCAGGGATTCCTCCCACACCAAAGGGGCCAGGACCAAAAGCTCTTGCTGCTCTTCAAGGAGCCAGGCAACCCCATTCACAGCCCCACAAACGATGGCGCTCTCTCTTGCGACAGCCTCCCAAAGTCCAATACTACCTGCCTGCGCCGCTCGGTACGGCCGGACCCCGGCTCACCAATTGCGAACGTCCAGGGATTCCTCCCACACCAAAGGGGCCAGGACCAAAAGCTCTTGCTGCTCTTCAAGGAGCCACGCAACCCCATTCACAGCCCCACTAACGATGGCGCTCTCTCTTGCGACAGCCTCCCAAAGTCCAATACTAGCTGCCTGCACCCCTCCGTACGGCCGGAGCCCGGCTCAGCAATTGCGAACGTCCAGGGATTCCTGCCACACCAAAGGGGCCAGGACCAAAAGCTCTTGCTGCTCTTCAAGGAGCCACGCAACCCCATTCACAGCCCCACAAACGATGGCGCTCTCTCTTGCGACAGCCTCCCAAAGTCCAATACTAGCTGCCTGCGCCCCTCCGTACGGCCGGAGCCCGGCTCAGCAATTGCAAACGTCCAGGGATTCCTCCCACACCAAAGGGGCCAGGACCAAAAGCTCTTGCTGCTCTTCAAGGAGCCACGCAACCCCATTCACAGCCCCACAAACGATGGCGCTCTCTCTTGCGACAGCCTCCCAAAGTCCAATACTAGCTGCCTGCACCCCTCGGTACAGCCAGAGCCCGGCTCAGCAATTGCAAACGTCCAGGGATTCCTCCCACATCAAAGGGGCCAGGACCAAAAGCTCTTGCTGCTCTTCAAGGAGCCAGGCAACCCCATTCACAGCCCCACAAACGATGGCGCTCTCTCTTGCGACAGCCTCCCAAAGTCCAATACTAGCTGCCTGCACCACCGAGTACAGCCGGAGCCCGGCTCAGCAATTGCGATCGTCCAGGGATTCCTCCCACACCAAAGGGGCCAGGACCAAAAGCTCTTGCTGCTCTTCAAGGAGCCACGCAACCCCATTCACAGCCCCACAAACGATGCCGCTCTCTCTTGCGAGAGCCTCCCAAAGTCCAATACTAGCTGCCTGCACCCCTCCGTACGGCCGGAGCCCGGCTCAGCAATTGCGAACGTCCAGGGATTCCTCCCACACCAAAGGGGCCAGGACCAAAAGCTCTTGCTGCTCTTCAAGGAGCCACGCAACCCCATTCACAGCCCCACAAACGCTGGCGCTCTCTCTTGCGACAGCCTCCCAAAGTCCAATACTAGCTGCCTGCACCACCGAGTACAGCCGGAGCCCGGCTCAGCAATTGCGATCGTCCAGGGATTCCTCCCACACCAAAGGGGCCAGCACCAAAAGCTCTTGCTGCTCTTCAAGGTGCCAGGCAACCCCATTCACAGCCCCACAAACGCTGGCGCTCTCTCTTGCGACAGCCTCCCAAAGTCCAATACTAGCTGCCTGCACCCCTCAGTACGGCCGGAGCCCGGCTCAGCAATTGCGAACGTCCAGGGATTCCTCCCACACCAAAGGGGCCAGGACCAAAAGCTCTTGCTGCTCTTCAAGGAGCCACGCAACCCCATTCACAGCCCCACAAACGACGGCGCTCTCTCTTGCGACAGCCTCCCAAAGTCCAATACTAGCTGCCTGCGCCGCTGACTACAGCCGCAGCCCGGCTCACCAATTGCGAACGTCCAGGGATTCCTCCCACACCAAAGGGGCCAGGACCAAAAGCTCTTGCTGCTCTTCAAGGAGCCACGCAACCCCATTCACAGCCCCACAAACGATGGCGCTCTCTCTTGCGACAGCCTCCCAAAGTCCAATACTAGCTGCCTGCGCCGCTCGGTACAGCCGGAGCCCACCTCACCAATTGCGAACGTCCAGGGATTCCTCCCACACCAAAGGGGCCAGGACCAAAAGCTCTTGCTGCTCTTCAAGGAGCCAGGCAACCCCATTCACAGCCCCACAAACGATGGCGCTCTCTCTTGCGACAGCCTCCCAAAGTCCAATACTAGCTGCCTGCGCCGCTGACTACATCCGGAGCCCGGCTCAGCAATTGCGAACGTCCAGGGATTCCTCCCACACCAAAGGGGCCAGGACCAAAAGCTCTTGCTGCTCTTCAAGGAGCCACGCAACCCCATTCACAGCCCCACAAACGATGCCGCTCTCTCTTGCGACAGCCTCCCAACGTGCAATACTAGCTGCCTGCGCCGCTGACTACAGCCGGAGCCCGGCTCAGCAATTGCGAACGTCCAGGGATTTCTCCCACACCAAAGGGGCCAGGACCAAAAGCTCTTGCTGCTCTTCAAGGAGCCACGCAACCCCATTCACAGCCCCACAAACGATGGCGCTCTCTCTTGCGACAGCCTCCCAAAGTCCAATCCTAGCTGCCTGCGCCGCTCGGTACAGCCGGAGCCCGGCTCAGCAATTGTGAACGTCCGGGGATTCCTGCCACACCAAAGGTGCCAGGACCAAAAGCTCTTGCTGCTCTTCAAGGAGCCACGCAACCCCATTCACAGCCCCACAAACGATGGCGCTCTCTCTTGCGACAGCCTCCCAAAGTCCAATACTAGCTGCCTGCGCCGCTCGGTACAGCCGGAGCCCGGCTCAGCAATTGTGAACGTCCAGGGATTCCTCCCACACCAAAGGGGCCAGGACCAAAACCTCTTGCTGCTCTTCAAGGAGCCACGCAACCCCATTCACAGCCCCACACACGATGGCGCTCTCTCTTGCGACAGCCTCCCAAAGTCCAATACTAGCTGCCTGCACCCCTCCGTACGGCCGGAGCCCGGCTCAGCAATTGCGAACGTCCAGGGATACTTCCCACACCAAAGGGGCCAGGACCAAAAGCTCTTGCTGCTCTTCAAGGAGCCACGCAACCCAATTCACAGCCCCACAAACGATGGTGCTCTCTCTTGCGACAGCCTCCCAAAGTCCAATACTAGCTGCCTGTGCCACTCAGTACGGCCGGACCCCGGCTCAGCAATTGCGAACGTCCAGGGATTCCTCCCACACCAAAGGGGCCAGGACCAAAAGCTCTTGCTGCTCTTCAAGGAGCCACGCAACCCCATTCACAGCCCCACTAACGATGGCGCTCTCTCTTGCGACAGCCTCCCAAAGTCCAATACTAGCTGCCTGCACCCCTCCGTACGGCCGGAGCCCGGCTCAGCAATTGCGAACGTCCAGGGATTCCTGCCACACCAAAGGGGCCAGGACCAAAAGCTCTTGCTGCTCTTCAAGGAGCCACGCAACCCCATTCACAGCCCCACAAACGATGGCGCTCTCTCTTGCGACAGCCTCCCAAAGTCCAATACTAGCTGCCTGCGCCCCTCCGTACGGCCGGAGCCCGGCTCAGCAATTGCAAACGTCCAGGGATTCCTCCCACACCAAAGGGGCCAGGACCAAAAGCTCTTGCTGCTCTTCAAGGAGCCACGCAACCCCATTCACAGCCCCACAAACGATGGCGCTCTCTCTTGCGACAGCCTCCCAAAGTCCAATACTAGCTGCCTGCACCCCTCGGTACAGCCAGAGCCCGGCTCAGCAATTGCAAACGTCCAGGGATTCCTCCCACATCAAAGGGGCCAGGACCAAAAGCTCTTGCTGCTCTTCAAGGAGCCAGGCAACCCCATTCACAGCCCCACAAACGATGGCGCTCTCTCTTGCGACAGCCTCCCAAAGTCCAATACTAGCTGCCTGTGCCACTCAGTACAGCCGGAGCCCGGCTCAGCAATTGCGAACGTCCAGGGATTCCTCCCACACCAAAGGGGCCAGGACCAAAAGCTCTTGCTGCTCTTCAAGGAGCCACGCAACCCCATTCACAGCCCCACAAAAGATGCCGCTCTCTCTTGCGACAGCCTCCCAAAGTCCAATACTAGCTGCCTGCGCCGCTGAGTACAGCCGGAGCCCAGCTCAGCAATTGTGAACATCCAGGGATTCCTCCCACACCAAAGGGGCCAGGACCAAAAGCTCTTGCTGCTCTTCAAGGAGCCACGCAACCCCATTCACAGCCCCACAAACGATGGCGCTCTCTCTTGCGACAGCCTCCCAAAGTCCAATACTAGCTGCCTGCACCCCTCCGTACGGCCGGAGCCCGGCTCAGCAATTGCAAACGTCCAGGGATTCCTCCCACATCAAAGGGGCCAGGACCAAAAGCTCTTGCTGCTCTTCAAGGAGCCAGGCAACCCCATTCACAGCCCCACAAACGATGGCGCTCTCTCTTGCGACAGCCTCCCAAAGTCCAATACTAGCTCCCTGCACCCCTCCATACGGCCGGAGCCAGGCTCACCAATTGCGAACGTCCAGGGATTCCTCCCACACCAAAGGGGCCAGCACCAAAAGCTCTTGCTGCTCTTCAAGGAGCCACGCAACCCCATTCACAGCCCCACAAACGATGGCGCTCTCTCTTGCAACAGCCTCCCTAACTCCAATACTAGCTGCCTGCGCCGCTGAGTACAGCTGGAGCCCAGCTCAGCAATTGCAAACGTCCAGGGATTCCTCCCACACCAAAGGGGCCAGGACCAAAAGCTCTTGCTGCTCTTCAAGGAGCCACGCAACCCCATTCACACCCCCACAAACGCTGGCGCTCTCTCTTGCGACAGCCTCCCAAAGTCCAATACTAGCTGCCTGCACCCCTCCGTACGGCCGGAGCCCGGCTCAGCAATTGCAAACGTCCAGGGATTCCTCCCACACCAAAGGGGCCAGCACCAAAAGCTCTTGCTGCTCTTCAAGGAGCCACGCAACCCCATTCACAGCCCCACAAACGCTGGTGCTCTCTCTTGCGACAGCCTCCCAAAGTCCAATACTAGCTGCCTGCGCCGCTCGGTACAGCCGGAGCCCGGCTCAGCAATTGCGAACGTCCAGGGATTCCTCCCACACCAAAGGGGCCAGGACCAAAAGCTCTTGCTGCTCTTCAAGGTGCCAGACAACCCCATTCACAGCCCCACAAACGATGGTGCTCTCTCTTGCGACAGACTCCCAAAGTCCAATACTAGCTGCCTGCACCCCTCCATACGGCCAGAGCCTGGCTCAGCAATTGCAAACGTCCAGGGATTCCTCCCACACCAAAGGGGCCAGCACCAAAAGCTCTTGCTGCTCTTCAAGGAGCCACGCAACCCCATTCACAGCCCCACAAACGATGGCGCTCTCTCTTGCGACAGCCTCCCAAAGTCCAATACTAGCTGCCTGCACCCCTCGGTACGGCCGGAGCCCGGCTCAGCAATTGCGAACGTCCAGGGATTCCTCCCACACCAAAGGGGCCAGCACCAAAAGCTCTTGCTGCTCTTCAAGGAGCCAGGCAACCCCATTCACAGCCCCACAAACGATGGCGCTCTCTCTTGCGACAGCCTCCCAAAGTCCAATACTAGCTGCCTGCACCCCTCGGTACGGCCGGAGCCCAGCTCAGCAATTGCGAACGTCCAGGGATTCCTCCCACACCAAAGGGGCCAGGACCAAAAGCTCTTGCTGCTCTTCAAGGAGCCAGGCAACCCCATTCACAGCCCCACAAACGATGGCGCTCTCTCTTGCGACAGCCTCCCAAAGTCCAATACTAGCTGCCTGCACCCCTCGGTACAGCCGGACCCCGGCTCAGCAATTGCGAACGTCCAGGGATTCCTCCCACACCAAAGGGGCCAGGACCAAAAGCTCTTGCTGCTCTTCAAGGAGCCACGCAACCCCATTCACAGCCCCACAAACGATGGCGCTCCCTCTTGCGACAGCCTCCCAAAGTCCAATACTAGCTGCCTGCACTGCTGAGTACAGCCGGAGCCCGGCTCAGCAATTGTGAACGTCCGGGGATTCCTGCCACACCAAAGGTGCCAGGACCAAAAGCTCTTGCTGCTCTTCAAGGAGCCACGCAACCCCATTCACAGCCCCACAAACGATGGCGCTCTCTCTTGCGACAGCCTCCCAAAGTCCAATACTAGCTGCCTGCGCCCCTCCGTACGGCCGGAGCCCGGCTCAGCAATTGCGAACGTCCAGGGATTCCTCCCACACCAAAGGGGCCAGGACCAAAAGCTCTTGCTGCTCTTCAAGGAGCCACGCAACCCCATTCACAGCCCCACAAACGATGGCGCTCTCTCTTGCGACAGCCTCCCAAAGTCCAATACTAGCTGCCTGCACCCCTCGGTACAGCCAGAGCCCGGCTCAGCAATTGCAAACGTCCAGGGATTCCTCCCACATCAAAGGGGCCAGGACCAAAAGCTCTTGCTGCTCTTCAAGGAGCCACGCAACCCCATTCACAGCCCCACAAACGATGGCGCTCTCTCTTGCAACAGCCTCCCAAAGTCCAATACTAGCTGCCTGTGCCACTCAGTACAGCCGGAGCCCGGCTCAGCAATTGCGAACGTCCAGGGATTCCTCCCACACCAAAGGGGCCAGGACCAAAAGCTCTTGCTGCTCTTCAAGGAGCCAGGCAACCCCATTCACAGCCCCACAAACGCTGGTGCTCTCTCTTGTGAGAGCCTCCCAAAGTCCAATACTAGCTGCCTGCGCCGCTGACTACAGCCAGAGCCCACCTCACCAATTGCGAACGTCCAGGGATTCCTCCCACACCAAAGGGGCCAGGACCAAAAGCTCTTGCTGCTCTTCAAGGAGCCACGCAACCCCATTCACAGCCCCACAAACGATGGTGCTCTCTCTTGCGACAGCCTCCCAAAGTCCAATACTAGCTGCCTGCACCCCTCAGTACGGCCGGAGCCCGGCTCAGCAATTGCGAACGTCCAGGGATTCCTCCCACACCAAAGGGGCCAGCACCAAAAGCTCTTGCTGCTCTTCAAGGTGCCAGGCAACCCCATTCACAGCCCCACAAACGATGGCGCTCTCTCTTGCGACAGCCTCCCAAAGTCCAATACTAGCTGCCTGCACCCCTCGGTACGGCCGGAGCCTGGCTCAGCAATTGCGAACGTCCAGGGATTCCTCCCACACCAAAGGGGCCAGGACCAAAAGCTCTTGCTGCTCTTCAAGGAGCCAGGCAACCCCATTCACAGCCCCACAAACGATGGCGCTCTCTCTTGAGACAGCCTCCCAAAGTCCAATACTACCTGCCTGCACCCCTCCGTACGGCCGGAGCCCGGCTCAGCAATTGCGAACGTCCAGGGATTCCTCCCACACCAAAGGGGCCAGGACCAAAAGCTCTTGCTGCTCTTCAAGGAGCCAGGCAACCCCATTCACAGCCCCACAAACGATGCCGCTCTCTCTTGCGACAGCCTCCCAAAGTCCAATATTAGCTGCCTTAGCCACTGAGTACAGCCGGAGCCCGGCTCAGCAATTGCGAACGTCCAGGGATTCCTCCCACACCAAAGGGGCCAGGACCAAAAGCTCTTGCTGCTCTTCAAGGAGCCACGCAACCCCATTCACAGCCCCACAAACAATGGCGCTCTCTCTTGCGACAGCCTCCCAAAGTCCAATACTACCTGCCTGCACCCCTCCGTACGGCCGGAGCCCGGCTCAGCAATTGCGAACGTCCAGGGATTCCTCCCACACCAAAGGGGCCAGGACCAAAAGCTCTTGCTGCTCTTCAAGGAGCCAGGCAACCCCATTCACAGCCCCACAAACGATGCCGCTCTCTCTTGCGACAGCCTCCCAAAGTCCAATATTAGCTGCCTTAGCCACTGAGTACAGCCGGAGCCCGGCTCAGCAATTGCGAACGTCCAGGGATTCCTCCCACACCAAAGGGGCCAGGACCAAAAGCTCTTGCTGCTCTTCAAGGAGCCACGCAACCCCATTCACAGCCCGACAAACGCTGGCGCGCTCTCTTGCGACAGCCTCCCAAAGTCCAATACTAGCTGCCTGCGCCGCTCGGTACAGCCGGAGCCCGGCTCAGCAATTGCGAACGTCCGGGGATTCCTCCCACACCAAAGGGGCCAGCACCAAAAGCTCTTGCTGCTCTTCAAGGAGCCAGGCAACCCCATTCACAGCCCCACAAACGCTGGCGCTCTCTCTTGCGACAGCCTCCCAAAGTCCAATACTAGCTGCCTGCACCCCTCGGTACGGCCGGAGCCTGGCTCAGCAATTGCGAACGTCCAGGGATTCCTCCCACACCAAAGGGGCCAGGACCAAAAGCTCTTGCTGCTCTTCAAGGAGCCACGCAACCCCATTCACAGCCCCACAAACGATGGCGCTCTCTCTTGCGACAGCCTCCCAAAGTCCAATACTAGCTGACTGCACCCCTCCGTACGGTTGGAGCCCGGCTCAGCAATTGCGAACGTCCAGGGATTCCTCCCACACCAAAGGGGCCAGGACCAAAAGCTCTTGCTGCTCTTCAAGGAGCCACGCAACCCCATTCACAGCCCCACAAACGATGGCGCGCTCTCTTGCGACAGCCTCCCAAAGTCCAATACTAGCTGCCTGCGCGCTCGGTACAGCCGGAGCCCGGCTCAGCAATTGCGAACGTCCAGGGATTCCTCCCACACCAAAGGGGCCAGGACCAAAAGCTCTTGCTGCTCTTCAAGGAGCCAGGCAACCCCATTCACAGCCCCACAAACGATGGCGCTCTCTCTTGCGACAGCCTCCCAAAGTCCAATACTAGCTGCCTGCGCGCTCGGTACAGCCGGAGCCCGGCTCAGCAATTGCAAACGTCCAGGGATTCCTCCCACACCAAAGGGGCCAGGACCAAAAGCTCTTGCTGCTCTTCAAGGAGCCAGGCAACCCCATTCACAGCCCCACAAACGATGGCGCTCTCTCTTGCGACAGCCTCCCAAAGTCCAATACTAGCTGCCTGCGCCGCTGAGTACAGCCGGAGCCCGGCTCAGCAATTGCGATCGTCCAGGGATTCCTCCCACACCAAAGGGGCCAGGACCAAAAGCTCTTGCTGCTCTTCAAGGTGCCAGGCAACTCCATTCACAGCCCCACAAACGATGGCGCTCTCTCTTGCGACAGCCTCCCAAAGTCCAACACTAGCTGCCTGCGCCACTGAGTACAGCCGGAGCCCGGCTCAGCAATTGCGAACGTCCAGGGATTCCTCCCACACCAAAGGGGCAAGGACCAAAAGCTCTTGCTGCTCTTCAAGGAGCCACGCAACCCCATTCACAGCCCCACAAACGATGGCGCTCTCTCTTGCGACAGCCTCCCAAAGTCCAATACTAGCTGACTGCGCTGCTCGGTACAGCCGGAGCCCGGCTCAGCAATTGCGAACGTCCAGGGATTCCTCCCACACCAAAGGGGCCAGGACCAAAAGCTCTTGCTGCTCTTCAAGGAGCCACGCAACCCCATTCACAGCCCCACAAACGATGGCGCTCTCTCTTGCGACAGCCTCTCAAAGTCCAATACTAGCTGCCTGCACCCCTCAGTACGGCCGGAGCCCGGCTCAGCAATTGCGAACGTCCGGGGATTCCTTCCACACCAAAGGGGCCAGGACCAAAAGCTCTTGCTGCTCTTCAAGGAGCCAGGCAACCCCATTCACAGCCCCACAAACGATGGCGCTCTCTCTTGCGACAGCCTCCCAAAGTCCAATACTAGCTGCCTGCACCCCTCCGTACGGCCGGAGCCCGGCTCAGCAATTGCGAACGTCCAGGGATTCCTCCCACACCAAAGGGGCCAGCACCAAAAGCTCTTGCTGCTCTTCAAGGAGCCACGCAACCCCATTCACAGCCCCACAAACGATGGCGCTCTCTCTTGCGACAGCCTCCCAAAGTCCAATACTAGCTGCCTGCACCCCTCAGTACGGCCGGAGCCCGGCTCAGCAATTGCGAACGTCCAGGGATTCCTCCCACACCAAAGGGGCCAGCACCAAAAGCTCTTGCTGCTCTTCAAGGTGCCAGGCAACCCCATTCACAGCCCCACAAACGATGGCGCTCTCTCTTGCGACAGCCTCCCAAAGTCCAATACTAGCTGCCTGCACCCCTCGGTACGGCCGGAGCCTGGCTCAGCAATTGCGAACGTCCAGGGACTCCTCCCACACCAAAGGGGCCAGGACCAAAAGCTCTTGCTGCTCTTCAAGGAGCCAGGCAACCCCATTCACAGCCCCACAAACGATGGCGCTCTCTCTTGAGACAGCCTCCCAAAGTCCAATACTAGCTGCCTGCACCCCTCCGTACGGCCGGAGCCCGGCTCAGCAATTGCGAACGTCCAGGGATTCCTCCCACACCAAAGGGGCCAGGACCAAAAGCTCTTGCTGCTCTTCAAGGAGCCAGGCAACCCCATTCACAGCCCCACAAACGATGCCGCTCTCTCTTGCGACAGCCTCCCAAAGTCCAATATTAGCTGCCTTAGCCACTGAGTACAGCCGGAGCCCGGCTCAGCAATTGCGAACGTCCAGGGATTCCTCCCACACCAAAGGGGCCAGGACCAAAAGCTCTTGCTGCTCTTCAAGGAGCCACGCAACCCCATTCACAGCCCCACAAACAATGGCGCTCTCTCTTGCGACAGCCTCCCAAAGTCCAATACTAGCTGACTGCACCCCTCCGTACGGTCGGAGCCCGGCTCAGCAATTCCGAACGTCCAGGGATTCCTCCCACACCAAAGGGGCCAGCACCAAAAGCTCTTGCTGCTCTTCAAGGAGCCACGCAACCCCATTCACAGCCCGACAAACGCTGGCGCGCTCTCTTGCGACAGCCTCCCAAAGTCCAATACTAGCTGCCTGCGCCGCTCGGTACAGCCGGAGCCCGGCTCAGCAATTGCGAACGTCCGGGGATTCCTCCCACACCAAAGGGGCCAGGACCAAAAGCTCTTGCTGCTCTTCAAGGTGCCAGGCAACCCCATTCACAGCCCCACAAACGCTGGCGCTCTCTCTTGCGACAGCCTCCCAAAGTCCAATACTAGCTGCCTGCACCCCTCGGTACGGCCGGAGCCTGGCTCAGCAATTGCGAACGTCCAGGGATTCCTCCCACACCAAAGGGGCCAGGACCAAAAGCTCTTGCTGCTCTTCAAGGAGCCACGCAACCCCATTCACAGCCCCACAAACGCTGGCGCTCTCTCTTGCGACAGCCTCCCAAAGTCCAATACTAGCTGACTGCACCCCTCCGTACGGTTGGAGCCCAGCTCAGCAATTGCGAACGTCCAGGGATTCCTCCCACACCAAAGGGGCCAGGACCAAAAGCTCTTGCTGCTCTTCAAGGAGCCACGCAACCCCATTCACAGCCCGACAAACGCTGGCGCGCTCTCTTGCGACAGCCTCCCAAAGTCCAATACTAGCTGCCTGCGCGCTCGGTACAGCCGGAGCCCGGCTCAGCAATTGCGAACGTCCAGGGATTCCTCCCACACCAAAGGGGCCAGGACCAAAAGCTCTTGCTGCTCTTCAAGGAGCCAGGCAACCCCATTCACAGCCCCACAAACGATGGCGCTCTCTCTTGCGACAGCCTCCCAAAGTCCAATACTACCTGCCTGCACCCCTCGGTACAGCCAGAGCCCGGCTCAGCAATTGCAAACGTCCAGGGATTCCTCCCACATCAAAAGGGCCAGGACCAAAAGCTCTTGCTGCTCTTCAAGGAGCCAGGCAACCCCATTCACAGCCCCACAAACGATGGCGCTCTCTCTTGCGACAGCCTCCCAAAGTCCAATACTAGCTGCCTGCGCCGCTGAGTACAGCCGGAGCCCGGCTCAGCAATTGCGATCGTCCAGGGATTCCTCCCACACCAAAGGGGCCAGGACCAAAAGCTCTTGCTGCTCTTCAAGGTGCCAGGCAACTCCATTCACAGCCCCACAAACGATGGCGCTCTCTCTTGCGACAGCCTCCCAAAGTCCAACACTAGCTGCCTGCGCCACTGAGTACAGCCGGAGCCCGGCTCAGCAATTGCGAACGTCCAGGGATTCCTCCCACACCAAAGGTGCAAGGACCAAAAGCTCTTGCTGCTCTTCAAGGAGCCACGCAACCCCATTCACAGCCCCACAAACGATGGCGCTCTCTCTTGCGACAGCCTCCCAAAGTCCAATACTAGCTGACTGCGCTGCTCGGTACAGCCGGAGCCCGGCTCAGCAATTGCGAACGTCCAGGGATTCCTCCCACACCAAAGGGGCCAGGACCAAAAGCTCTTGCTGCTCTTCAAGGAGCCACGCAACCCCATTCACAGCCCCACAAACGATGGCGCTCTCTCTTGCGACAGCCTCTCAAAGTCCAATACTAGCTGCCTGCACCCCTCAGTACGGCCGGAGCCCGGCTCAGCAATTGCGAACGTCCGGGGATTCCTTCCACACCAAAGGGGCCAGGACCAAAAGCTCTTGCTGCTCTTCAAGGAGCCAGGCAACCCCATTCACAGCCCCACAAACGATGGCGCTCTCTCTTGCGACAGCCTCCCAAAGTCCAATACTAGCTGCCTGCACCCCTCCGTACGGCCGGAGCCCGGCTCAGCAATTGCGAACGTCCAGGGATTCCTCCCACACCAAAGGGGCCAGGACCAAAAGCTCTTGCTGCTCTTCAAGGAGCCACGCAACCCCATTCACAGCCCCACAAACGATGGCGCTCTCTCTTGAGACAGCCTCCCAAAGTCCAATACTAGCTGCCTGCACCCCTCGGTACAGCCAGAGCCCGGCTCAGCAATTGCGAACGTCCAGGGATTCCTCCCACACCAAAGGGGCCAGGACCAAAAGCTCTTGCTGCTCTTCAAGGAGCCACGCAACCCCATTCACAGCCCCACAAACGATGGCGCTCTCTCTTGCGACAGCCTCCCAAAGTCCAATACTAGCTGCCTGCACCCCTCGGTACGGCCAGAGCCTGGCTCAGCAATTGCGAACGTCCAGGGATTCCTCCCACACCAAAGGGGCCAGGACCAAAAGCTCTTGCTGCTCTTCAAGGAGCCACGCAACCCCATTCACAGCCCCACAAACGATGCCGCTCTCTCTTGCGACAGCCTCCCAAAGTCCAATATTAGCTGCCTGCGCCACTGAGTACAGCCGGAGCCCGGCTCAGCAATTGCGAACGTCCAGGGATTCCTCCCACACCAAAGGGGCCAGGACCAAAAGCTCTTGCTGCTCTTCAAGGAGCCACACAACCCCATTCACAGCCCCACAAACGATGGCGCTCTCTCTTGCGACAGCCTCCCAAAGTCCAATACTAGCTGCCTGCACCCCTCGGTACAGCCGGAGCCCGGCTCAGCAATTGCGAACGTCCAGGGATTCCTCCCACACCAAAGGGGCCAGCACCAAAAGCTCTTGCTGCTCTTCAAGGAGCCAGGCAACCCCATTCACAGCCCCACAAACGCTGGTGCTCTCTCTTGCGACAGCCTCCCAAAGTCCAATACTAGCTGCCTGCACCCCTCGGTACGGCCGGAGCCCGGCTCAGAAACAGCGAACGTCCGGGGATTCCTCCCACACCAAAGGGGCCAGGACCAAAAGCTCTTGCTGCTCTTCAAGGAGCCACGCAACCCCATTCACAGCCCCACAAACGATGGCGCTCTCTCTTGCGACAGCCTCCCAAAGTCCAATACTAGCTGCCTGCACTGCTGAGTACAGCCGGAGCCCGGCTCAGCAATTGTGAACGTCCGGGGATTCCTGCCACACCAAAGGTGCCAGGACCAAAAGCTCTTGCTGCTCTTCAAGGAGCCACGCAACCCCATTCACAGCCCCACAAACGATGGCGCTCTCTCTTGCGACAGCCTCCCAAAGTCCAATACTAGCTGCCTGCGCCCCTCCGTACGGCCGGAGCCCGGCTCAGCACTTGCGAACGTCCAGGGATTCCTCCCACACCAAAGGGGCCAGGACCAAAAGCTCTTGCTGCTCTTCAAGGAGCCACGCAACCCCATTCACAGCCCCACAAACGATGGCGCTCTCTCTTGCGACAGCCTCCCAAAGTCCAATACTAGCTGCCTGCACCCCTCGGTACAGCCAGAGCCCGGCTCAGCAATTGCAAACGTCCAGGGATTCCTCCCACATCAAAGGGGCCAGGACCAAAAGCTCTTGCTGCTCTTCAAGGTGCCAGGCAACCCCATTCACAGCCCCACAAACGATGGCGCTCTCTCTTGCAACAGCCTCCCAAAGTCCAATACTAGCTGCCTGTGCCACTCAGTACAGCCGGAGCCCGGCTCAGCAATTGCAAACGTCCAGGGATTCCTCCCACACCAAAGGGGCCAGGACCAAAAGCTCTTGCTGCTCTTCAAGGAGCCACGCAACCCCATTCACAGCCCCACAAACGCTGGTGCTCTCTCTTGTGAGAGCCTCCCAAAGTCCAATACTAGCTGCCTGCGCCGCTGACTACAGCCAGAGCCCACCTCACCAATTGCGAACGTCCAGGGATTCCTCCCACACCAAAGGGGCCAGGACCAAAAGCTCTTGCTGCTCTTCAAGGAGCCACGCAACCCCATTCACAGCCCCACAAACGATGGCGCTCTCTCTTGCGACAGCCTCCCAAAGTCCAATACTAGCTGCCTGCACCCCTCAGTACGGCCGGAGCCCGGCTCAGCAATTGCGAACGTCCAGGGATTCCTCCCACACCAAAGGGGCCAGCACCAAAAGCTCTTGCTGCTCTTCAAGGTGCCAGGCAACCCCATTCACAGCCCCACAAACGATGGCGCTCTCTCTTGCGACAGCCTCCCAAAGTCCAATACTAGCTGCCTGCACCACCGAGTACAGCCGGAGCCCGGCTCAGGAACTGCGAACGTCCGGGGATTCCTCCCACACCAAAGGGGCCAGCACCAAAAGCTCTTGCTGCTCTTCAAGGAGCCAGGCAACCCCATTCACAGCCCCACAAACGATGCCGCTCTCTCTTGCGACAGCCTCCCAAAGTCCAATATTAGCTGCCTTAGCCACTGAGTACAGCCGGAGCCCGGCTCAGCAATTGCGAACGTCCAGGGATTCCTCCCACACCAAAGGGGCCAGGACCAAAAGCTCTTGCTGCTCTTCAAGGAGCCACGCAACCCCATTCACAGCCCCACAAACAATGGCGCTCTCTCTTGCGACAGCCTCCCAAAGTCCAATACTAGCTGACTGCACCCCTCCGTACGGTCGGAGCCCGGCTCAGCAATTCCGAACGTCCAGGGATTCCTCCCACACCAAAGGGGCCAGGACCAAAAGCTCTTGCTGCTCTTCAAGGAGCCACGCAACCCCATTCACAGCCCGACAAACGCTGGCGCGCTCTCTTGCGACAGCCTCCCAAAGTCCAATACTAGCTGCCTGCGCCGCTCGGTACAGCCGGAGCCCGGCTCAGCAATTGCGAACGTCCGGGGATTCCTCCCACACCAAAGGGGCCAGGACCAAAAGCTCTTGCTGCTCTTCAAGGTGCCAGGCAACCCCATTCACAGCCCCACAAACGATGGCGCTCTCTCTTGCGACAGCCTCCCAAAGTCCAATACTAGCTGCCTGCACCCCTCGGTACGGCCGGAGCCTGGCTCAGCAATTGCGAACGTCCAGGGATTCCTCCCACACCAAAGGGGCCAGCACCAAAAGCTCTTGCTGCTCTTCAAGGAGCCAGGCAACCCCATTCACAGCCCCACAAACGATGGCGCTCTCTCTTGCGACAGCCTCCCAAAGTCCAATACTAGCTGACTGCACCCCTCCGTACGGTTGGAGCCCGGCTCAGCAATTGCGAACGTCCAGGGATTCCTCCCACACCAAAGGGGCCAGGACCAAAAGCTCTTGCTGCTCTTCAAGGAGCCACGCAACCCCATTCACAGCCCGACAAACGCTGGCGCGCTCTCTTGCGACAGCCTCCCAAAGTCCAATACTAGCTGCCTGCGCGCTCGGTACAGCCGGAGCCCGGCTCAGCAATTGCGAACGTCCAGGGATTCCTCCCACACCAAAGGGGCCAGCAACAAAAGCTCTTGCTGCTCTTCAAGGAGCCAGGCAACCCCATTCACAGCCCCACAAACGATGGCGCTCTCTCTTGCGACAGCCTCCCAAAGTCCAATACTACCTGCCTGCACCCCTCGGTACAGCCAGAGCCCGGCTCAGCAATTGCAAACGTCCAGGGATTCCTCCCACATCAAAAGGGCCAGGACCAAAAGCTCTTGCTGCTCTTCAAGGAGCCAGGCAACCCCATTCACAGCCCCACAAACGATGGCGCTCTCTCTTGCGACAGCCTCCCAAAGTCCAATACTAGCTGCCTGCGCCGCTGAGTACAGCCGGAGCCCGGCTCAGCAATTGCGATCGTCCAGGGATTCCTCCCACACCAAAGGGGCCAGGACCAAAAGCTCTTGCTGCTCTTCAAGGAGCCAGGCAACTCCATTCACAGCCCCACAAACGATGGCGCTCTCTCTTGCGACAGCCTCCCAAAGTCCAACACTAGCTGCCTGCGCCACTGAGTACAGCCGGAGCCCGGCTCAGCAATTGCGAACGTCCAGGGATTCCTCCCACACCAAAGGGGCCAGGACCAAAAGCTCTTGCTGCTCTTCAAGGAGCCACGCAACCCCATTCACAGCCCCACAAACGATGGCGCTCTCTCTTGCGACAGCCTCCCAAAGTCCAGTACTAGCTGCCTGCGCCGCTGAGTACAGCCGGAGCCCGGCTCAGCAATTGCAAACGTCCAGGGATTCCTCCCACACCAAAGGGGCCAGGACCAAAAGCTCTTGCTGCTCTTCAAGGAGCCACGCAACCCCATTCACAGCCCCACAAACGATGGCGCTCTCTCTTGCGACAGCCTCCCAAAGTCCAATACTAGCTGCCTGCACCCCTCCGTACGGCCGGAGCCCGGCTCAGCAATTGCGAACGTCCAGGGATTCCTCCCACACCAAAGGGGCCAGCACCAAAAGCTCTTGCTGCTCTTCAAGGAGCCACGCAACCCCATTCACAGCCCGACAAACGCTGGCGCGCTCTCTTGCGACAGCCTCCCAAAGTCCAATACTAGCTGCCTGCGCGCTCGGTACAGCCGGAGCCCAGCTCAGCAATTGCAAACGTCCGGGGATTCCTCCCACACCAAAGGGGCCAGGACCAAAAGCTCTTGCTGCTCTTCAAGGAGCCAGGCAACCCCATTCACAGCCCCACAAACGATGGCGCTCTCTCTTGAGACAGCCTCCCAAAGTCCAATACTAGCTGCCTGCACCCCTCGGTACAGCCAGAGCCCGGCTCAGCAATTGCGAACGTCCAGGGATTCCTCCCACACCAAAGGGGCCAGGACCAAAAGCTCTTGCTGCTCTTCAAGGAGCCACGCAACCCCATTCACAGCCCCACAAACGATGGCGCTCTCTCTTGCGACAGCCTCCCAAAGTCCAATACTAGCTGCCTGCGCCGCTGACTACAGCCGGAGCCCGGCTCAGCAATTGCGATCGTCCAGGGATTCCTCCCACACCAAAGGGGCCAGGACCAAAAGCTCTTGCTGCTCTTCAAGGAGCCACGCAACCCCATTCACAGCCCCACAAACGATGGCGCTCTCTCTTGCGACAGCCTCCCAAAGTCCAATACTAGCTGCCTGCACCCCTCGGTACGGCCAGAGCCTGGCTCAGCAATTGCGAACGTCCAGGGATTCCTCCCACACCAAAGGGGCCAGGACCAAAAGCTCTTGCTGCTCTTCAAGGAGCCACGCAACCCCATTCACAGCCCCACTAACGATGCCGCTCTCTCTTGCGACAGCCTCCCAAAGTCCAATACTAGCTGCCTGCACCCCTCGGTACAGCCGGAGCCCGGCTCAGCAACTGCGAACGTCCAGGGATTCCTCCCACACCAAAGGGGCCAGCACCAAAAGCTCTTGCTGCTCTTCAAGGAGCCAGGCAACCCCATTCACAGCCCCACAAACGCTGGTGCTCTCTCTTGCGACAGCCTCCCAAAGTCCAATACTAGCTGCCTGCACCCCTCCTTAAGGCCGGAGCCCGGCTCAGAAACAGCGAACGTCCGGGGATTCCTCCCACACCAAAGGGGCCAGCACCAAAAGCTCTTGCTGCTCTTCAAGGAGCCAGGCAACCCCATTCACAGCCCTACAAACGCTGGTGCTCTCTCTTGCGACAGCCTCCCAAAGTCCAATACTAGCTGCCTGCGCCGCTGACTACAGCCGGAGCCCGGCTCAGCAATTGCGATCGTCCAGGGATTCCTCCCACACCAAAGGGGCCAGGACCAAAAGCTCTTGCTGCTCTTCAAGGTGCCAGGCAACTCCATTCACAGCCCCACAAACGATGGCGCTCTCTCTTGCGACAGCCTCCCAAAGTCCAATACTAGCTGTCTGCACCCCTCGGTACGGCCAGAGCCTGGCTCAGCAATTGCGAACGTCCAGGGATTCCTCCCACACCAAAGGGGCCAGGACCAAAAGCTCTTGCTGCTCTTCAAGGAGCCAGGCAACCCCATTCACAGCCCCACTAACGATGCCGCTCTCTCTTGCGACAGCCTCCCAAAGTCCAATACTAGCTGCCTGCGCCACTGAGTACAGCCGGAGCCCGGCTCAGCAATTGCGAACGTCCAGGGATTCCTCCCACACCAAAGGGGCCAGGACCAAAAGCTCTTGCTGCTCTTCAAGGAGCCACACAACCCCATTCACAGCCCCACAAACGATGGCGCTCTCTCTTGCGACAGCCTCCCAAAGTCCAATACTAGCTGCCTGCACCCCTCGGTACAGCCGGAGCCCGGCTCAGCAATTGCGAACGTCCAGGGATTCCTCCCACACCAAAGGGGCCAGCACCAAAAGCTCTTGCTGCTCTTCAAGGAGCCAGGCAACCCCATTCACAGCCCCACAAACGCTGGTGCTCTCTCTTGCGACAGCCTCCCAAAGTCCAATACTAGCTGCCTGCACCCCTCCATACGGCCGGAGCCCGGCTCAGAAACTGCGAACGTCCGGGGATTCCTCCCATACCAAAGGGGCCAGGACCAAAAGCTCTTGCTGCTCTTCAAGGAGCCACGCAACCCCATTCACAGCCCCACAAACGATGGCGCTCTCTCTTGCGACAGCCTCCCAAAGTCCAATACTAGCTGCCTGCGCCGCTCGGTACAGCCGGAGCCCGGCTCAGCAATTGCGAACGTCCAGGGATTCCTCCCACACCAAAGGGGCCAGGACCAAAAGCTCTTGCTGCTCTTCAAGGAGCCAGGCAACTCCATTCACAGCCCCACAAACGCTGGTGCTCTCTCTTGCGACAGCCTCCCAAAGTCCAATACTAGCTGCCTGCACCCCTCCATACGGCCGGAGCCCGGCTCAGAAACTGCGAACGTCCGGGGATTCCTCCCACACCAAAGGGGCCAGGACCAAAAGCTCTTGCTGCTCTTCAAGGAGCCAGGCAACCCCATTCACAGCCCCACAAACGATGGCGCTCTCTCTTGCGACAGCCTCCCAAAGTCCAACACTAGCGGCCTGCGCCGCTCGGTACAGCCGGAGCCCGGCTCAGCAATTGCGAACGTCCAGGGATTCCTCCCACACCAAAGGGGCCAGGACCAAAAGCTCTTGCTGCTCTTCAAGGAGCCACGCAACCCCATTCACAGCCCCACAAACGATGGCGCTCTTTCTTGCGACAGCCTCCCAAAGTCCAATACTAGCTGCCTGCGCGCTCGGTACAGCCGGAGCCCGGCTCACCAATTGCGAACGTCCAGGGATTCCTCCCACACCAAAGGGGCCAGGACCAAAAGCTCTTGCTGCTCTTCAAGGAGCCACGCAACCCCATTCACAGCCCCACAAACGATGGCGCTCTCTCTTGCGACAGCCTCCCAAAGTCCAACACTAGCTGACTGCGCTGCTGAGTACAGCCGGAGCCCGGCTCAGCAATTGCGAACGTCCAGGGATTCCTGCCACACCAAAGGGGCCAGGACCAAAAGCTCTTGCTGCTCTTCAAGGAGCCACACAACCCCATTCACAGCCCCACAAACGATGGCGCTCTCTCTTGCGACAGCCTCCCAAAGTCCAATACTAGCTGCCTGCGCCGCTGACTACAGCCGGAGCCCGGCTCAGGAACTGCGAACGTCCAGGGATTCCTCCCACACCAAAGGGGCCAGGACCAAAAGCTCTTGCTGCTCTTCAAGGAGCCACGCAACCCCATTCACAGCCCCACAAACGATGGCGCTCTCTCTTGCGACAGCCTCCCAAAGTCCAATACTAGCTGCCTGCGCCGCTGAGTACAGCCAGAGCCCGGCTCACCAATTGCGAACGTCCAGGGATTCCTCCCACACCAAAGGGGCCAGGACCAAAAGCTCTTGCTGCTCTTCAAGGAGCCAGGCAACCCCATTCACAGCCCCACAAACGATGGCGCTCTCTCTTGCGACAGCCTCCCGAAGTCCAATACTAGCTGCCTGCGCCGCTCGGTACAGCCGGACCCCGGCTCAGCAATTGCGAACGTCCAGGGATTCCTCCCACACCAAAGGGGCCAGGACCAAAAGCTCTTGCTGCTCTTCAAGGAGCCACGCAACCCCATTCACAGCCCCACAAACGATGGCGCTCTCTCTTGCGACAGCCTCCCAAAGTCCAACACTAGCTGCCTGCGCCGCTGAGTACAGCCGGAGCCCGGCTCAGCAATTGCAAACATCCAGGGATTCCTCCCACACCAAAGGGGCCAGGACCAAAAGCTCTTGCTGCTCTTCAAGGAGCCACGCAACCCCATTCACAGCCCCACAAACGATGGCGCTCTCTCTTGCGACAGCCTCCCAAAGTCCAATACTAGCTGCCTGCGCGCTCGGTACAGCCGGAGCCCGGCTCAGCAATTGCGAACGTCCAGGGATTCCTCCCACACTGAAGGTGCCAGGACCAAAAGCTCTTGCTGCTCTTCAAGGAGCCAGGCAACCCCATTCACAGCCCCACTAACGCTGGCGCTCTCTCTTGCGACAGCCTCCCAAAGTCCAATACTACCTGCCTGCGCCGCTGAGTACAGCCGGAGCCCGGCTCAGCAATTGCGAACATCCAGGGATTCCTCCCATACCAAAGGTGCCAGGACCAAAAGCTCTTGCTGCTCTTCAAGGAGCCAGGCAACCCCATTCACAGCCCCACAAACGATGGCGCTCTCTCTTGCGACAGCCTCCCAAAGTCCAATACTAGCTGCCTGCGACGCTGACTACAGCCGCAGCCCGGCTCAGCAATTGCGAACGTCCAGGGATTCCTCCCACACCAAAGGGGCCAGGACCAAAAGCTCTTGCTGCTCTTCAAGGAGCCACGCAACCCCATTCACAGCCCCACAAACGATGGCGCTCTCTCTTGCGACAGCCTCCCAAAGTCCAATACTAGCTGCCTGCGCCGCTGAGTACAGCCGGAGCCCGGCTCAGCAATTGCGAACGTCCAGGGATTCCTGCCACACCAAAGGGGCCAGGACCAAAAGCTCTTGCTGCTCTTCAAGGAGCCAGGCAACCCCATTCACAGCCCCACAAACGATGCCGCTCTCTCTTGCGACAGCCTCCCAAAGTCCAATACTAGCTGCCTGCGCCGCTGCCTACAGCCGGAGCCCGGCTCAGCAATTGCGAACGTCCAGGGATTCCTCCCACACCAAAGGGGCCAGCACCAAAAGCTCTTGCTGCTCTTCAAGGAGCCACGCAACCCCATTCACAGCCCCACAAACGATGGCGCTCTCTCTTGCGACAGCCTCCCAAAGTCCAGTACTAGCTGCCTGCGCCGCTGAGTACAGCCGGAGCCCGGCTCAGCAATTGCAAACGTCCAGGGATTCCTGCCACACCAAAGGGGCCAGGACCAAAAGCTCTTGCTGCTCTTCAAGGAGCCACGCAACCCCATTCACAGCCCCACAAACGATGGCGCTCTCTCTTGCAACAGCCTCCCAAAGTCCAATACTAGCTGCCTGCGCCGCTCGGTACAGCCGGAGCCCGGCTCAGCAATTGCGAACGTCCAGGGATTCCTCCCACACCAAAGGGGCCAGGACCAAAAGCTCTTGCTGCTCTTCAAGGAGCCAGGCAACCCCATTCACAGCCCCACAAACGCTGGTGCTCTCTCTTGCGACAGCCTCCCAAAGTCCAATACTAGCTGCCTGCACCCCTCCATACGGCCAGAGCCCGGCTCAGAAACTGCTAACGTCCGGGGATTCCTCCCACACCAAAGGGGCCAGGACCAAAAGCTCTTGCTGCTCTTCAAGGAGCCAGGCAACCCCATTCACAGCCCCACAAACGATGGCGCTCTCTCTTGCGACAGCCTCCCAAAGTCCAACACTAGCGGCCTGCGCCGCTCGGTACAGCCGGAGCCCGGCTCAGCAATTGCGAACGTCCAGGGATTCCTCCCACACCAAAGGGGCCAGGACCAAAAGCTCTTGCTGCTCTTCAAGGAGCCACGCAACCCCATTCACAGCCCCACGAATGCTGACGCTCTCTCTTGCGACAGCCTCCCAAAGTCCAATACTAGCTGCCTGCACCGCTGAGTACAACCGGAGCCCGGCTCACCAATTGCGAACGTCCAGGGATTCCTCCCACACCAAAGGGGTCAGGACCAAAAGCTCTTGCTGCTCTTCAAGGAGCCACGCAACCCCATTCACAGCCCCACAAACGATGGCGCTCTCTCTTGCAACAGCCTCCCAAAGTCCAGTACTAGCTGCCTGCGCCGCTGAGTACAACCGGAGCCCGGCTCAGCAATTGCGAACGTCCAGGGATTCCTCCCACACCAAAGGGGCCAGGACCAAAAGCTCTTGCTGCTCTTCAAGGAGCCACGCAACCCCATTCACAGCCCCACAAACGATGGCGCTCTCTCTTGCGACAGCCTCCCAAAGTCCAATACTAGCTGCCTGCACCCCTCCGTACGGCCGGAGCCCGGCTCAGCAATTACGAACGTCCAGGGATTCCTCCCACACCAAAGGGGCCAGGACCAAATGCTCTTGCTGCTCTTCAAGGAGCTAGGCAACCCCATTCACAGCCCCACTAACGATGGCGCTCTCTCTTGCGACAGCCTCCCAAAGTCCAATACTAGCTGCCTGCGCTGCTGAGTACAGCCGGACCCCGGCTCAGCAATTGCGAACGTACAGGGATTCCTCCCACACCAAAGGGGCCAGGACCAAAAGCTCTTGCTGCTCTTCAAGGAGCCACGCAACCCCATTCACAGCCCCACAAACGATGGCGCTCTCTCTTGCGACAGCCTCCCTAAGTCCAATACTAGCTGCCTGCGCAACTGAGTACAGCCGGAGCCCGGCTCAGGAACTGCGAACGTCCAGGGATTCCTCCCACACCAAAGGGGCCAGGACCAAAAGCTCTTGCTGCTCTTCAAGGAGCCACGCAACCCCATTCACAGCCCCACAAACGCTGGCGCTCTCTCTTGCGACAGCCTCCCAAAGTCCAATACAGGCTGCCTGCACCGCTGAGTACAGCCGGAGCCCGGCTCACCAATTGCGAACGTCCAGGGATTCCTCCCACACCAAAGGGGCCAGGACCAAAAGCTCTTGCTGCTCTTCAAGGAGCCACGCAACCCCATTCACAGCCCGACAAACGCTGGCGCGCTCTCTTGCGACAGCCTCCCAAAGTCCAATACTAGCTGCCTGCTCGCTCGGTACAGCCGGAGCCCGGCTCAGCAATTGCAAACGTCCAGGGATTCCTCCCACACCAAAGGGGCCAGGACCAAAAGCTCTTGCTGCTCTTCAAGGAGCCACGCAACCCCATTCACAGCCCCACAAACGATGGCGCTCTCTCTTGCGACAGCCTCCCAAAGTCCAATACAGGCTGCCTGCACCGCTGAGTACAGCCGGAGCCCGGCTCAGCAATTGCGAACGTCCAGGGATTCCTCCCACACCAAAGGGGCCAGGACCAAAAGCTCTTGCTGCTCTTCAAGGAGCCACGCAACCCCATTCACAGCCCCACAAACGATGGCGCTCTCTCTTGCGACAGCCTCCCAAAGTCCAATACTACCTGCCTGCACCACCGAGTACAGCCGGAGCCCGGCTCAGCAATTGCGAACGTCCAGGGATTCCTCCCACACCAAAGGGGCCAGGACCAAAAGCTCTTGCTGCTCTTCAAGGAGCCACGCAACCCCATTCACAGCCCCACAAACGATGGCGCTCTCTCTTGCGACAGCCTCCCAAAGTCCAATACAGGCTGCCTGCGCGCTCGGTACAGCCGGAGCCCGGCTCAGCAATTGCGAACGTCCAGGGATTCCTGCCACACCAAAGGGGCCAGCACCAAAAGCTCTTGCTGCTCTTCAAGGAGCCAGGCAACCCCATTCACAGCCCCACAAACGATGGCGCTCTCTCTTGCGACAGCCTCCCAAAGTCCAATACTACCTGCCTGCACCCCTCCGTACGGCCGGAGCCCGGCGCAGCAATTGCGAACGTCCAGGGATTCCTCCCACACCAAAGGGGCCAGGACCAAAAGCTCTTGCTGCTCTTCAAGGAGCCACGCAACCCCATTCACAGCCCCACAAACGATGGCGCTCTCTCTTGCGACAGCCTCCCAAAGTCCAATACTAGCTGCCTGCGCCGCTGAGTACAGCCGGAGCCCGGCTCAGCAATTGCGAACGTCCAGGGATTCCTGCCACACCAAAGGGGCCAGGACCAAAAGCTCTTGCTGCTCTTCAAGGAGCCACGCAACCCCATTCACAGCCCCACAAACGATGCCGCTCTCTCTTGCGACAGCCTCCCAAAGTCCAATACTAGCGGCCTGCGCCGCTCGGTACAGCCGGACCCCGGCTCAGCAATTGCGAACGTCCAGGGATTCCTCCCACACCAAAGGGGCCAGGACCAAAAGCTCTTGCTGCTCTTCAAGGAGCCACGCAACCCCATTCACAGCCCCACAAACGACGGCGCTCTCTCTTGCGACAGCCTCCCAAAGTCCAGTACTAGCTGCCTGCGCCGCTGAGTACAGCCGGAGCCCGGCTCAGCAATTGCAAACGTCCAGGGATTCCTCCCACACCAAAGGGGCCAGGACCAAAAGCTCTTGCTGCTCTTCAAGGAGCCACGCAACCCCATTCACAGCCCCACAAACGATGGCGCTCTCTCTTGCAACAGCCTCCCAAAGTCCAATACTAGCTGCCTGCGCCGCTCGGTACAGCCGGAGCCCGGCTCAGCAATTGCGAACGTCCAGGGATTCCTCCCACACCAAAGGTGCCAGGACCAAAAGCTCTTGCTGCTCTTCAAGGAGCCAGGCAACCCCATTCACAGCCCCACAAACGCTGGCGCTCTCTCTTGCGACAGCCTCCCAAAGTCCAATACTAGCTGCCTGCGCCGCTCGGTACAGCCGGAGCCTGGCTCAGCAATTGCAAACGTCCAGGGATTCCTCCCACACCAAAGGGGCCAGGACCAAAAGCTCTTGCTGCTCTTCAAGGAGCCACGCAACCCCATTCACAGCCCCACAAACGATGGCGCTCTCTCTTGCGACAGCCTCCCAAAGTCCAATACTAGCTGCCTGCGCCGCTCGGTACAGCCGGAGCCCGGCTCAGCAATTGTGAACGTCCAGGGATTCCTCCCACACCAAAGGGGCCAGGACCAAAAGCTCTTGCTGCTCTTCAAGGAGCCACACAACCCCATTCACAGCCCCACAAACGATGGCGCTCTCTCTTGCGACAGCCTCCCAAAGTCCAATACTAGCTGCCTGCACCCCTCGGTACGGCCGGAGCCCGGCGCAGCAATTGCGAACATCCAGGGATTCCTGCCACACCAAAGGGGCCAGGACCAAAAGCTCTTGCTGCTCTTCAAGGAGCCACGCAACCCCATTCACAGCCCCACAAACGATGGCGCTCTCTCTTGCGACAGCCTCCCAAAGTCCCATACTAGCTGCCTGCGACGCTGACTACAGCCGGAGCCCGGCTCAGCAATTGCAAACGTCCAGGGATTCCTGCCACACCAAAGGGGCCAGGACCAAAAGCTCTTGCTGCTCTTCAAGGAGCCAGGCAACCCCATTCACAGCCCCACAAACGATGGTGCTCTCTCTTGCGACAGCCTCCCAAAGTCCAATACTAGCTGCCTGCACCGCTGAGTACAGCCGGAGCCCGGCTCACCAATTGCGAACGTCCAGGGATTCCTCCCACACCAAAGGGGCCAGGACCAAAAGCTCTTGCTGCTCTTCAAGGAGCCAGGCAACCCCATTCACAGCCCCACTAACGATGGCGCTCTCTCTTGCGACAGCCTCCCAAAGTCCAATACTAGCTGCCTGCACCCCTCCGTACGGCCGGAGCCCGGCGCAGCAATTGCGAACGTCCAGGGATTCCTCCCACACCAAAGGGGCCAGGACCAAAAGCTCTTGCTGCTCTTCAAGGAGCCACGCAACCCCATTCACAGCCCCACAAACGATGGCGCTCTCTCTTGCGACAGCCTCCCAAAGTCCAACACTAGCGGCCTGCGCCGCTCGGTACAGCCGGACCCCGGCTCAGCAATTGCGAACGTCCAGGGATTCCTGCCACACCAAAGGGGCCAGCACCAAAAGCTCTTGCTGCTCTTCAAGGAGCCACGCAACCCCATTCACAGCCCCACAAACGATGGCGCTCTCTCTTGCGACAGCCTCCCTAAGTCCAATACTAGCTGCCTGCGCCGCTCGGTACAGCCGGAGCCCGGCTCAGCAATTGCGAACGTCCAGGGATTCCTCCCACACCAAAGGGGCCAGGACCAAAAGCTCTTGCTGCTCTTCAAGGAGCCACGCAACCCCATTCACAGCCCCACAAACGATGGCGCTCTCTCTTGCGACAGCCTCCCAAAGTCCAATACTAGCTGCCTGCGACGCTGACTACAGCCGGAGCCCGGCTCAGCAATTGCAAACGTCCGGGGATTCCTCCCACACCAAAGGGGCCAGGACCAAAAGCTCTTGCTGCTCTTCAAGGAGCCACGCAACCCCATTCACAGCCCCACAAACGATGGCACTCTTTCTTGCGACAGACTCCCAAAGTCCAATACTAGCTGCCTGCACCGCTGAGTACAGCCGGAGACCGGCTCAGCAATTGCGAACGTCCAGGGATTCCTCCCACACCAAAGGGGCCAGGACCAAAAGCTCTTGCTGCTCTTCAAGGAGCCAGGCAACCCCATTCACAGCCCCACAAACGATGGCGCTCTCTCTTGCAACAGCCTCCCAAAGTCCAGTACTAGCTGCCTGCGCCGCTGAGTACAACCGGAGCCCGGCTCAGCAATTGCAAACGTCCAGGGATTCCTCCCACACCAAAGGGGCCAGGACCAAAAGCTCTTGCTGCTCTTCAAGGAGCCACGCAACCCCATTCACAGCCCCACTAACGATGGCGCTCTCTCTTGCGACAGCCTCCCAAAGTCCAATACTAGCTGCCTGCGCGCTCGGTACAGCCGGAGCCCGGCTCAGCAATTGCGAACGTCCAGGGATTCCTGCCACACCAAAGGGGCCAGGACCAAAAGCTCTTGCTGCTCTTCAAGGAGCCACGCAACCCCATTCACAGCCCCACAAACGATGGCGCTCTCTCTTGCAACAGCCTCCCAAAGTCCAACACTAGCTGACTGCGCTGCTGAGTACAGCCGCACCCCGGCTCAGCAATTGCGAACGTCCAGGGATTCCTGCCACACCAAAGGGGCCAGGACCAAAAGCTCTTGCTGCTCTTCAAGGAGCCACGCAACCCCATTCACAGCCCCACAAACGATGGCGCTCTCTCTTGCGACAGCCTCCCAAAGTCCAATACTAGCTGCCTGCGCCGCTCGGTACAGCCGGAGCCCGGCTCAGCAATTGCGAACGTCCAGGGATTCCTCCCACACCAAAGGGGCCAGGACCAAAAGCTCTTGCTGCTCTTCAAGGAGCCACGCAACCCCATTCACAGCCCCACAAACGATGGCGCTCTCTCTTGCGACAGCCTCCCAAAGTCCAATACTAGCTGCCTGCGCCGCTGAGGACAGCCGGAGCCCGGCTCAGCAATTGCAAACGTCCAGGGATTCCTCCCACACCAAAGGGGCCAGGACCAAAAGCTCTTGCTGCTCTTCAAGGAGCCACGCAACCCCATTCACAGCCCCACAAACGATGGCGCTCTCTCTTGCGACAGCCTCCCAAAGTCCAATACTAGCTGCCTGCGCGCTCGGTACAGCCGGAGCCCGGCTCACCAATTGCGAACGTCCAGGGATTCCTCCCACACCAAAGGGGCCAGGACCAAAAGCTCTTGCTGCTCTTCAAGGAGCCACGCAACCCCATTCACAGCCCCACAAACGCTGGCGCTCTCTCTTGCGACAGCCTCCCAAAGTCCAGTACTAGCTGCCTGCGCCGCTGAGTACAACCGGAGCCCGGCTCAGCAATTGCAAACGTCCAGGGATTCCTCCCACACCAAAGGGGCCAGGACCAAAAGCTCTTGCTGCTCTTCAAGGAGCCACGCAACCCCATTCACAGCCCCACAAACGATGGCGCTTTTTCTTGCGACAGACTCCCAAAGTCCAATACTAGCTGCCTGCGCCACTGAGTACAGCCGGAGCCCGGCTCAGCAATTGCAAACGTCCAGGGATTCCTCCCACACCAAAGGGGCCAGGACCAAAAGCTCTTGCTGCTCTTCAAGGAGCCAGGCAACCCCATTCACAGCCCCACAAACGATGGCGCTCTTTCTTGCGACAGCCTCCCAAAGTCCAATACTAGCTGCCTGCACCCCTCGGTACAGCCGGAGCCCGGCTCAGCAATTGCAAACGTCCAGGGATTCCTGCCACACCAAAGGGGCCAGGACCAAAAGCTCTTGCTGCTCTTCAAGGAGCCACGCAACCCCATTCACAGCCCCACAAACGATGGCGCTCTCTCTTGCGACAGCCTCCCAAAGTCCAATACTAGCTGCCTGCGCCGCTCGGTACGGCCGGAGCCCGGCTCAGCAATTGCGAACGTCCAGGGATTCCTCCCACACCAAAGGGGCCAGGACCAAAAGCTCTTGCTGCTCTTCAAGGAGCCAGGCAACCCCATTCACAGCCCCACTAACGATGGCGCTCTCTCTTGCGACAGCCTCCCAAAGTCCCATACTAGCTGCCTGCGCGCTCGGTACAGCCGGAGCCCGGCTCAGCAATTGCGAACGTCCAGGGATTCCTCCCACACCAAAGGGGCCAGGACCAAAAGCTCTTGCTGCTCTTGAAGGAGCCAGGCAAACCCATTCACAGCCCCACAAACGCTGGCGCTCTCTCTTGCGACAGCCTCCCAAAGTCCAATACTAGCTGCCTGCGACGCTGACTACAGCCGGAGCCCGGCTCAGCAATTGCGAACGTCCAGGGATTCCTCCCACACCAAAGGGGCCAGGACCAAAAGCTCTTGCTGCTCTTCAAGGAGCCAGGCAACCCCATTCACAGCCCCACAAACGATGGCGCTCTCTCTTGCGACAGCCTCCCAAAGTCCAATACTAGCTGCCTGCGCCGCTCGGTACGGCCGGACCCCGGCTCAGCAATTGCGAACGTCCAGGGATTCCTCCCATACCAAAGGTGCCAGGACCAAAAGCTCTTGCTGCTCTTCAAGGAGCCAGGCAACCCCATTCACAGCCCCACAAACGATGGCGCTCTCTCTTGCGACAGCCTCCCTAAGTCCAATACTAGCTGCCTGCACCCCTCGGTACGGCCGGACCCCGGCTCAGCAATTGCGAACGTCCAGGGATTCCTTCCACACCAAAGGGGCCAGCACCAAAAGCTCTTGCTGCTCTTCAAGGAGCCAGGCAACCCCATTCACAGCCCCACAAACGATGGCGCTCTCTCTTGCGACAGCCTCCCAAAGTCCAATACTAGCTGCCTGCGCCGCTCGGTACGGCCGGACCCCGGCTCAGCAATTGCGAACGTCCAGGGATTCCTCCCACACCAAAGGGGCCAGGACCAAAAGCTCTTGCTGCTCTTCAAGGAGCCAGGCAACCCCATTCACAGCCCCACTAACGCTGGCGCTCTCTCTTGCAACAGCCTCCCAAAGTCCAATACTAGCTGCCTGCGCGCTCGGTACAGCCGGAGCCCGGCTCAGCAATTGCGAACGTCCAGGGATTCCTCCCACACCAAAGGGGCCAGGACCAAAAGCTCTTGCTGCTCTTCAAGGAGCCACGCAACCCCATTCACAGCCCCACAAACGATGGCGCTCTCTCTTGCGACAGCCTCCCAAAGTCCAATACTAGCTGCCTGCGCCGCTCAGTACAGCCGGAGCCCGGCTCAGCAATTGCGAACGTCCAGGGATTCCTCCCACACCAAAGGGGCCAGGACCAAAAGCTCTTGCTGCTCTTCAAGGTGCCAGGCAACCCCATTCACAGCCCCACAAACGATGGCGCTCTCTCTTGCGACAGCCTCCCAAAGTCCAATACTAGCTGCCTGCGCCGCTGACTACAGCCGCAGCCCGGCTCACCAATTGCGAACGTCCAGGGATTCCTCCCATACCAAAGGGGCCAGGACCAAAAGCTCTTGCTGCTCTTCAAGGAGCCACGCAACCCCATTCACAGCCCCACAAACGATGGCGCTCTCTCTTGCGACAGCCTCCCAAAGTCCAATACTAGCTGCCTGCGCCGCTGACTACAGCCGGAGCCCGGCTCAGCAATTGCGAACGTCCAGGGATTCCTCCCACACCAAAGGGGCCAGCACCAAAAGCTCTTGCTGCTCTTCAAGGAGCCACGCAACCCCATTCACAGCCCCACAAACGATGGCGCTCTCTCTTGCGACAGCCTCCCAAAGTCCAATACTAGCTGCCTGCGCCGCTGAGTACAGCCGGAGACCGGCTCAGCAATTGCGAACGTCCAGGGATTCCTCCCATACCAAAGGGGCCAGGACCAAAAGCTCTTGCTGCTCTTCAAGGAGCCACGCAACCCCATTCACAGCCCCACAAACGATGGCGCTCTCTCTTGCGACAGCCTCCCAAAGTCCAATACTAGCTGCCTGCGCTGCTCGGTACAGCCAGAGCCCAGCTCAGCAATTGCGAACGTCCAGGGATTCCTCCCACACCAAAGGGGCCAGGACCAAAAGCTCTTGCTGCTCTTCAAGGAGCCACGCAACCCCATTCACAGCCCCACAAACGATGGCGCTCTCTCTGGCGACAGCCTCCCAAAGTCCAATACTAGCTGCCTGCACCGCTGAGTACAGCCGGAGCCCGGCTCAGCAATTGCGAACGTCCAGGGATTCCTGCCACACCAAAGGGGCCAGGACCAAAAGCTCTTGCTGCTCTTCAAGGAGCCAGGCAACCCCATTCACAGCCCCACAAACGATGGCGCTCTCTCTTGCGACAGCCTCCCAAAGTCCAATACTAGCTGCCTGCACCCCTCGGTACAGCCGGAGCCCGGCTCAGCAATTGCAAACGTCCAGGGATTCCTCCCACACCAAAGGGGCCAGGACAAAAAGCTCTTGCTGCTCTTCAAGGAGCCACGCAACCCCATTCACAGCCCCACAAACGCGGGCGCTCTCTCTTGCGACAGCCTCCCAAAGTCCAATACTAGCTGCCTGCACCCCTCGGGACGGCCGGAGCCTGGCTCAGCAATTGCGAACGTCCAGGGATTCCTCCCACACCAAAGGGGCCAGGACCAAAAGCTCTTGCTGCTCTTCAAGGAGCCACGCAACCCCATTCACAGCCCCACAAACGATGGCGCTCTCTCTTGAGACAGCCTCCCAAAGTCCAATACTAGCTCCCTGTGCCACTCACTACGGCCGGACCCCGGCTCAGCAATTGCGAACGTCCAGGGATTCCTCCCACACCAAAGGGGCCAGGACCAAAAGCTCTTGCTGCTCTTCAAGGAGCCACGCAACCCCATTCACAGCCCCACAAACGATGGCGCTCTCTCTTGTGACAGCCTCCCAAAGTCCAATACTAGCTGCCTGCACCGCTCGGTACAGCCAGAGCCCGGCTCAGCAATTGCGAACGTCCAGGGATTCCACCCACACCAAAGGGGCCAGCACCAAAAGCTCTTGCTGCTCTTCAAGGAGCCACGCAACCCCATTCACAGCCCCACAAACGATGGCGCTCTCTCTTGCGACAGCCTCCCAAAGTCCAATACTAGCTGCCTGCGCCGCTGAGTACAGCCGGAACCCAGCTCACCAATTGAGAACGTCGAGGGATTCCTCCCACACCAAAGGGGCCAGGACCAAAAGCTCTTGCTGCTCTTCAAGGAGCCACGCAACCCCATTCACAGCCCCACAAACAATGGCGCTCTTTCTTGCGACAGACTCCCAAAGTCCAATACTAGCTGCCTGCACCACCGAGTACAGCCGGAGCCCGGCTCAGCAATTGCGAACGTCCAGGGATTCCTCCCACACCAAAAGCTCTTGCTGCTCTTCAAGGAGCCACGCAACCCCATTCACAGCCCCGCAAACGCTGGCGCTCTCTCTTGCGACAGCCTCCCAAAGTCCAATACTAGCTGCCTGCACCCCTCGGTACACCCGGAGCCCGGCTCAGCAATTGCGAACATCCAGGGATTCCTCCCACACCAAAGGGGCCAGGACCAAAAGCTCTTGCTGCTCTTCAAGGAGCCACGCAACCCCATTCACAGCCCCACAAACGATGGCGCTCTCTCTTGCGACAGCCTCCCAAAGTCCAATACTAGCTGCCTGCACCCCTCGGTACGGCCGGAGCCCGGCTCAGCAATTGCGAACGTCCAGGGATTCCTCCCACACCAAAGGGGCCAGGACCAAAAGCTCTTCCTGCTCTTCAAGGAGCCAGGCAACCCCATTCACAGCCCCACAAACGATGGCGCTCTCTCTTGCGACAGCCTCCCAAAGTCCAATACTAGCTGCCTGCGCCGCTCGGTTCAGCCAGAGCCCGGCTCAGCAATTGCGAACGTCCAGGGATTCCTCCCACACCAAAAGCTCTTGCTGCTCTTGAAGGAGCCACACAACCCCATTCACAGCCCCACAAACGATGGCGCTCTCTCTTGTGACAGCCTCCCAAAGTCCAATACTAGCTGCCTGCACCCCTCGGTAGGGCCGGAGCCCGGCTCAGCAATTGCGAACGTCCAGGGATTCCTCCCACACCAAAGGGGCCAGGACCAAAAGCTCTTGCTGCTCTTCAAGGACCCAGGCAACCCCATTCACAGCCCCACAAACGATGGCGCTCTCTCTTGCGACAGCCTCCCAAAGTCCAATACTAGCTCCCTGTGCCACTCACTACGGCCGGAGCCCGGCTCAGCAATTGCGAACGTCCAGGGATTCCTCCCACACCAAAGGGGCCAGGACCAAAAGCTCTTGCTGCTCTTGAAGGAGCCACACAACCCCATTCACAGCCCCACAAACGATGCCGCTCTCTCTTGTGACAGCCTCCCAAAGTCCAATACTAGCTGCCTGCACCGCTCGGTACAGCCGGAGCCCGGCTCAGCAATTGCGAACGTCCAGGGATTCCACCCACACCAAAGGGGCCAGGACCAAAAGCTCTTGCTGCTCTTCAAGGAGCCAGGCAACCCCATTCACAGCCCCACAAACGATGGCGCTCTCTCTTGCGACAGCCTCCCAAAGTCCAGTACTAGCTGCCTGCACCCCTCGGTACAGCCGGAGCCCGGCTCAGCAATTGCGAACGTCCAGGGATTCCTCCCACACCAAAGGGGCCAGGACCAAAAGCTCTTGCTGCTCTTCAAGGACCCAGGCAACCCCATTCACAGCCCCACAAACGATGGCGCTCTCTCTTGCGACAGCCTCCCAAAGTCCAATACTAGCTGCCTGCACCCCTCCGTACAGCCGGAGCCCAGCTCAGCAATTGCGAACGTCCAGGGATTCCTCCCACACCAAAGGGGCCAGGACCAAAAGCTCTTGCTGCTCTTCAAGGAGCCACGCAACCCCATTCACAGCCCCACAAACGATGGCGCTCTCTCTTGCGACAGCCTCCCAAAGTCCAATACTAGCTGCCTGCGCCGCTGACTACAGCCGGAGCCCGGCTCAGCAATTGCGAACGTCCAGGGACTCCTCCCACACCAAAGGGGCCAGGACCAAAAGCTCTTGCTGCTCTTCAAGGAGCCAGGCAACCCCATTCACAGCCCCACAAACGATGACGCTCTCTCTTGCGACAGCCTCCCAAAGTCCAATACTAGCTGCCTGCGCCGCTGAGTACAGCCGGAGCCCGGCTCAGCAATTGCGAACGTCCAGGGATTCCTCCCACACCAAAGGGGCCAGCACCAAAAGCTCTTGCTGCTCTTCAAGGAGCCAGGCAACCCCATTCACAGCCCCACAAACGATGGCGCTCTCTCTTGCGACAGCCTCCCAAAGTCCAATACTAGCTGCCTGCACCCCTCCATACGGCCAGAGCCCGGCTCAGCAATTGCGAACGTCCAGGGATTCCTCCCACACCAAAGGGGCCAGCACCAAAAGCTCTTGCTGCTCTTCAAGGAGCCAGGCAACCCCATTCACAGCCCCACAAACGATGGCGCTCTCTCTTGCGACAGCCTCCCAAAGTCCAATACTAGCTGCCTGCGCCGCTGAGTACAGCCGGAGCCCGGCTCAGCAATTGCGAACGTCCAGGGATTCCTCCCACACCAAAGGGGCCAGCACCAAAAGCTCTTGCTGCTCTTCAAGGAGCCACGCAACCCCATTCACAGCCCCACAAACGCTGGCGCTCTCTCTTGCGACAGCCTCCCTAAGTCCAATACTAGCTGCCTGCGCCGCTGAGTACAGCCGGAGCCCGGCTCAGCAATTGCGAACGTCCAGGGATTCCTCCCACACCAAAGGGGCCAGCACCAAAAGCTCTTGCTGCTCTTCAAGGAGCCACGCAACCCCATTCACAGCCCCACAAACGATGGCGCTCTCTCTTGCGACAGCCTCCCAAAGTCCAATACTAGCTGCCTGCGACGCTGACTACAGCCGGAGCCCGGCTCAGCAATTGCGAACGTCCAGGGATTCCTCCCACACCAAAGGGGCCAGGACCAAAAGCTCTTGCTGCTCTTCAAGGAGCCAGGCAACCCCATTCACAGCCCCACAAACGATGGCGCTCTCTCTTGCGACAGCCTCCCAAAGTCCAATACTAGCTGCCTGCGCGCTCGGTACAGCCGGAGCCCGGCTCAGCAATTGCGAACGTCCAGGGATTCCTCCCACACCAAAGGGGCCAGGACCAAAACCTCTTGCTGCTCTTCAAGGAGCCACGCAACCCCATTCACAGCCCCACAAACGCTGGCGCTCTCTCTTGCGACAGCCTCCCAAAGTCCAATACTAGCTGCCTGCGCCGCTCGGTACAGCCGGAGCCCGGCTCAGCAATTGCAAACGTCCAGGGATTCCTCCCACACCAAAGGGGCCAGGACCAAAAGCTCTTGCTGCTCTTCAAGGAGCCAGGCAACCCCATTCACAGCCCCACAAACGATGGCGCTCTCTCTTGCGACAGCCTCCCGAAGTCCAATACTAGCTGCCTGCGCCGCTGAGTACAGCCGGAGCCCGGCTCAGCAATTGCGAACGTCCAGGGATTCCTCCCACACCAAAGGGGCCAGGACCAAAAGCTCTTGCTGCTCTTCAAGGAGCCACGCAACCCCATTCACAGCCCCACAAACGCTGACGCTCTCTCTTGCGACAGCCTCCCTAAGTCCAATACTAGCTGCCTGCGCCGCTGAGTACAGCCGGAGCCCGGCTCAGCAATTGCGAACGTCCAGGGATTCCTCCCACACCAAAGGGGCCAGCACCAAAAGCTCTTGCTGCTCTTCAAGGAGCCACGCAACCCCATTCACAGCCCCACAAACGATGGCGCTCTCTCTTGCGACAGCCTCCCAAAGTCCAATACTAGCTGCCTGCGACGCTGACTACAGCCGGAGCCCGGCTCAGCAATTGCGAACGTCCAGGGATTCCTCCCACACCAAAGGGGCCAGGACCAAAAGCTCTTGCTGCTCTTCAAGGAGCCAGGCAACCCCATTCACAGCCCCACAAACGATGGCGCTCTCTCTTGCGACAGCCTCCCAAAGTCCAATACTAGCTGCCTGCGCGCTCGGTACAGCCGGAGCCCGGCTCAGCAATTGCGAACGTCCAGGGATTCCTCCCACACCAAAGGGGCCAGGACCAAAAGCTCTTGCTGCTCTTCAAGGAGCCACGCAACCCCATTCACAGCCCCACAAACGCTGGCGCTCTCTCTTGCGACAGCCTCCCAAAGTCCAATAGTAGCTGCCTGCGCCGCTCGGTACAGCCGGAGCCCGGCTCAGCAATTGCAAACGTCCAGGGATTCCTCCCACACCAAAGGGGCCAGGACCAAAAGCTCTTGCTGCTCTTCAAGGAGCCACGCAACCCCATTCACAGCCCCACAAACGATGGCGCTCTCTCTTGCGACAGCCTCCCAAAGTCCAATACTAGCTGCCTGCGCCCCGCGGTACAGCCGGAGCCCGGCTCAGCAATTGCGAACGTCCGGGGATTCCTCCCACACCAAAGGGGCCAGGACCAAAAGCTCTTGCTGCTCTTCAAGGAGCCAGGCAACCCCATTCACAGCCCCACAAACGCTGACGCTCTCTCTTGCGACAGCCTCCCTAAGTCCAATACTAGCTGCCTGCGCCGCTGAGTACAGCCGGAGCCCGGCTCAGCAATTGCGAACGTCCAGAGATTCCTCCCACACCAAAGGGGCCAGGACCAAAAGCTCTTGCTGCTCTTCAAGGAGCCACGCAACCCCATTCACAGCCCCACAAACGATGGCGCTCTTTCTTGCGACAGCCTCCCAAAGTCCAATACTAGCTGCCTGCACCCCTCCGTACGGCCGGAGCCCGGCTCAGCAATTGCGAACGTCCAGGGATTCCTCCCACACCAAAGGGGCCAGGACCAAAAGCTGTTGCTGCTCTTCAAGGAGCCACGCAACCCCATTCACAGCCCCACAAACGATGGCGCTCTCTCTTGCAACAGCCTCCCAAAGTCCAATACTAGCTGCCTGTGCCAATCAGTACGGCCGGAGCCCGGCTCAGCAATTGCAAACGTCCAGGGATTCCTCCCACACCAAAGGGGCCAGGACCAAAAGCTCTTGCTGCTCTTCAAGGAGCCACGCAACCCCATTCACAGCCCCACAAACGCGGGCGCTCTCTCTTGCGACAGCCTCCCAAAGTCCAATACTAGCTGCCTGTACCCCTCCGTACGGCCAGACCCCGGCTCAGCAATTGCGAACGTCCAGGGATTCCTGCCACACCAAAGGGGCCAGGACCAAAAGCTCTTGCTGCTCTTCAAGGAGCCACGCAACCCCATTCACAGCCCCACAAACGATGGCGCTCTCTCTTGCGACAGCCTCCCAAAGTCCAGTACTAGCTGCCTGTGCCAATCAGTACGGCCGGAGCCCGGCTCAGCAATTGCAAACGTCCAGGGATTCCTCCCACACCAAAGGGGCCAGGACCAAAAGCTCTTGCTGCTCTTCAAGGAGCCACGCAACCCCATTCACAGCCCCACAAACGATGGCGCTCTCTCTTGCGACAGCCTCCCAAAGTCCAATACTAGCTGCCTGCGCCGCTGAGTACAGCCGGAGCCCGGCTCAGCAATTGCGAACGTCCAGGGATTCCTCCCACACCAAAGGGGCCAGGACCAAAAGCTCTTGCTGCTCTTCAAGGAGCCACGCAACCCCATTCACAGCCCCACAAACGATGGCGCTCTCTCTTGCGACAGCCTCCCAAAGTCCAATACTACCTCCCTGTGCCACTCAGTACAGCCGGAGCCCGGCTCAGCAATTGCGAACGTCCAGGGATTCCTCCCACACCAAAGGGGCCAGGACCAAAAGCTCTTGCTGCTCTTCAAGGAGCCACACAACCCCATTCACAGCCCCACAAACGATGGCGCTCTCTCTTGTGACAGCCTCCCAAAGTCCAATACTAGCTGCCTGCACCCCTCGGTACAGCCGGAGCCCGGCTCAGCAATTGCGAACGTCCGGGGATTCCTCCCACACCAAAGGGGCCAGGACCAAAAGCTCTTGCTGCTCTTCAAGGAGCCACGCAACCCCATTCACAGCCCCACAAACAATGGCGCTCTCTCTTGCGACAGCCTCCCAAAGTCCAATACTAGGTGCCTGTGCCACTCAGTACAGCCGGAGCCCGGCTCAGCAATTGCGAACGTCCAGGGATTCCTCCCACACCAAAGGAGCCAGGACCAAAAGCTCTTGCTGCTCTTCAAGGAGCCACGCAACCCCATTCACAGCCCCACAAACGATGGCGCTCTCTCTTGCAACAGCCTCCCAAAGTCCAATACTAGCTGCCTGCGCGCTCGGTACAGCCGGAGCCCGGCTCAGCAATTGCGAACGTCCAGGGATACCTCCCACACCAAAGGGGCCAGCACCAAAAGCTCTTGCTGCTCTTCAAGGAGCCAGGCAACCCCATTCACAGCCCCACGAACGCTGGCGCTCTCTCTTGCGACAGCCTCCCAAAGTCCAATACTAGCTGCCTGCGCCGCTGAGTACAGCCGGAGCCCGGCTCAGCAATTGCGAACGTCCGGGGATTCCTCCCACACCAAAGGGGCCAGGACCAAAAGCTCTTGCTGCTCTTCAAGGAGCCACGCAACCCCATTCACAGCCCCACAAACGCTGGCGCTCTCTCTTGCGACAGCCTCCCAAAGTCCAATACTAGCTGCCTGCGCCGCTGAGTACAGCCGGAGCCCGGCTCAGCAATTGCGAACGTCCAGGAATTCCTCCCACACCAAAGGGGCCAGGACCAAAAGCTCTTGCTGCTCTTCAAGGAGCCACGCAACCCCATTCACAGCCCCACAAACGATGGCGCTCTCTCTTGCGACAGCCTCCCAAAGTCCAATACTAGCTGCCTGTGCCACTCGGTACGGCCGGAGCCCGGCTCAGCCATTGCGAACGTCCAGGGATTCCTCCCACACCAAAGGGGCCAGCACCAAAAGCTCTTGCTGCTCTTCAAGGAGCCACGCAACCCAATTCACAGCCCCACAAACGCTGGTGCTCTCTCTTGCGACAGACTCCCAAAGTCCAATACTAGCTGCCTGCACCACCGAGTACAGCCGGAGCCCGGCTCAGCAATTGCGAACGTCCAGGGATTCCTCCCACACCAAAGGGGCCAGGACCAAAAGCTCTTGCTGCTCTTCAAGGAGCCACGCAACCCCATTCACAGCCCCACAAACGATGGCGCTCTCTCTTGCGACAGCCTCCCAAAGTCCAATACTAGCTGCCTGCGCCGCTCGGTACGGCCGGACCCCGGCTCAGCAATTGCGAACGTCCAGGGATTCCTCCCATACCAAAGGGGCCAGGACCAAAAGCTCTTGCTGCTCTTCAAGGAGCCGGGCAACCCCATTCACAGCCCCACAAACAATGGCGCTCTCTCTTGCGACAGCCTCCCAAAGTCCAATACTAGCTGCCTGCACCCCTCCATACGGCCGGAGCCCGGCTCAGCAATTGCGAACGTCCAGGGATTCCTCCCACACCAAAGGGGCCAGCACCAAAAGCTCTTGCTGCTCTTCAAGGAGCCACGCAACCCCATTCACAGCCCCACAAACGCTGGCGCTCTCTCTTGCGACAGCCTCCCGAAGTCCAATACTAGCTGCCTGCACCCCTCCGTACGGCCGGAGCCCGGCTCAGCAATTGCGAACATCCAGGGATTCCTCCCACACCAAAGGGGCCAGGACCAAAAGCTCTTGCTGCTCTTCAAGGAGCCACGCAACCCCATTCACAGCCCCACAAACGCTGGCGCTCTCTCTTGCGACAGCCTCCCAAAGTCCAATACTAGCTGCCTGTGCCAATCAGTACAGCCGGAGCCCGGCTCAGCAATTGCAAACGTCCAGGGATTCCTCCCACACCAAAGGGGCCAGGACCAAAAGCTCTTGCTGCTCTTCAAGGAGCCACGCAACCCCATTCACAGCCCCACGAACGCTGGCGCTCTCTCTTGCGACAGCCTCCCAAAGTCCAATACTAGCTGCCTGCGCCGCTCGGTACAGCCGGAGCCCGGCTCAGCAATTGCGAACGTCCAGGGATTCCTCCCACACCAAAGGGGCCAGGACCAAAAGCTCTTGCTGCTCTTCAAGGAGCCACGCAACCCCATTCACAGCCCCACAAACGATGGCGCTCTCTCTTGCGACAGCCTCCCAAAGTCCAATACTAGCTGCCTGCGCCGCTGAGTACAGCCGGAGCCCAGCTCACCAATTGAGAACGTCGAGGGATTCCTCCCACACAAAAGGGGCCAGCACCAAAAGCTCTTGCTGCTCTTCAAGGTGCCAGGCAACCCCATTCACAGCCCCACAAACGATGGCGCTCTCTCTTGCGACAGCCTCCCAAAGTCCAATACTAGCTGCCTGCACCCCTCGGTACAGTGGGAGCCCGGCTCAGCAATTGCGAACGTCCAGGGATTCCTCCCACACCAAAGGGGCCAGCACCAAAAGCTCTTGCTGCTCTTCAAGGAGCCACGCAACCCCATTCACAGGCCCACAAACGATGGCGCTCTCTCTTGCGACAGCCTCCCAAAGTCCAATACTAGCTGCCTGCACCCCTCCATACGGCCGGACCCCGGCTCAGCAATTGCGAACGTCCAGGGATTCCTCCCACACCAAAGGGGCCAGGACCAAAAGCTCTTGCTGCTCTTCAAGGAGCCAGGCAACCCCATTCACAGCCCCACTAACGATGGCGCTCTCTCTTGCAACAGCCTCCCAAAGTCCAATACTAGCTGCCTGCGCGCTCGGTACAGCCGGACCCCGGCTCAGCAATTGCGAACGTCCAGGGATTCCTCCCACACCAAAGGGGCCAGGACCAAAAGCTCTTGCTGCTCTTCAAGGAGCCACGCAACCCCATTCACAGCCCCACAAACGCTGGCGCTCTCTCTTGCGACAGCCTCCCGAAGTCCAATACTAGCTGCCTGCACCCCTCCGTACGGCCGGAGCCCGGCTCAGCAATTGCGAACGTCCAGGGATTCCTCCCACACCAAAGGGGCCAGCACCAAAAGCTCTTGCTGCTCTTCACGGAGCCACGCAACCCCATTCACAGCCCCACAAACGCTGACGCTCTCTCTTGCGACAGCCTCCCTAAGTCCAATACTAGCTGCCTGCGCTGCTGAGTACAGCCGGAGCCCGCCTCAGCAATTGCAAACGTCCAGGGATTCCTCCCACACCAAAGGGGCCAGGACCAAAAGCTCTTGCTGCTCTTCAAGGAGCCACGCAACCCCATTCACAGCCCCACAAACGATGGCGCTCTCTCTTGCAACAGCCTCCCAAAGTCCAATACTAGCTGCCTGTGCCAATAAGTACGGCCGGAGCCCGGCTCAGCAATTGCAAACGTCCAGGGATTCCTCCCACACCAAAGGGGCCAGGACCAAAAGCTCTTGCTGCTCTTCAAGGAGCCACGCAACCCCATTCACAGCCCCACGAACGCTGGCGCTCTCTCTTGCGACAGCCTCCCAAAGTCCAATACTAGCTGCCTGCGCCGCTGAGTACAGCCGGAGCCCGGCTCAGCAATTGCGAACGTCCAGGGATTCCTCCCACACCAAAGGGGCCAGGACCAAAAGCTCTTGCTGCTCTTCAAGGAGCCATGCAACCCCATTCACAGCCCCACAAACGATGGCGCTCTCTCTTGCAACAGCCTCCCAAAGTGCAATACTAGCTGCCTGTGCCACTCAGTACGGCCGGACCCCGGCTCAGCAATTGCAAACGTCCAGGGATTCCTCCCACACCAAAGGGGCCAGGACCAAAAGCTCTTGCTGCTCTTCAAGGAGCCAGGCAACCCCATTCACAGCCCCACAAACGATGGCGCTCTCTCTTGCGACAGCCTCCCAAAGTCCAATACTAGCTGCCTGCGCGCTCGGTACAGCCGGAGCCCGGCTCAGCAATTGCGAACATCCAGGGATTCCTGCCACACCAAAGGGGCCAGGACCAAAAGCTCTTGCTGCTCTTCAAGGAGCCACGCAACCCCATTCACAGCCCCACAAACGCTGGCGCTCTCTCTTGCGACAGCCTCCCAAAGTCCAATACTAGCTGCCTGCGCGCTCCGTACAGCCGGAGCCCGGCTCAGCAATTGCAAACATCCAGGGATTCCTCCCACACCAAAGGGGCCAGGACCAAAAGCTCTTGCTGCTCTTCAAGGAGCCACACAACCCCATTCACAGCCCCACAAAAGATGGCGCTCTCTCTTGCGACAGCCTCCCAAAGTCCAATACTAGCTGCCTGCGCCGCTGACTACAGCCGGAGCCCGGCTCAGCAATTGCGAACGTCCGGGGATTCCTCCCACACCAAAGGGGCCAGGACCAAAAGCTCTTGCTGCTCTTCAAGGAGCCACGCAACCCTATTCACAGCCCCACAAACGATGGCGCTCTCTCTTGCGACAGCCTCCCAAAGTCCAATACTAGCTGCCTGAACCGCTCAGTACGGCCGGAGCCCGGCTCACCAATTGCGAACGTCCAGGAATTCCTCCCACACCAAAGGGGCCAGGACCAAAAGCTCTTGCTGCTCTTCAAGGAGCCAGGCAACCCCATTCACAGCCCCACAAACGACGGCACTCTCTCTTGCGACAGCCTCCCAAAGTCCAATACTAGCTGCCTGTGCCACTCAGTACGGCCGGACCCCGGCTCAGCAATTGCGAACGTCCAGGGATTCCTCCCACACCAAAGGGGCCAGGACCAAAAGCTCTTGCTGCTCTTCAAGGAGCCACGCAACCCCATTCACAGCCCCACAAACGATGGCGCTCTCTCTTGCAACAGCCTCCCAAAGTCCAATACTAGCTTCCTTTGCCGCTGACTACAGCCGGAGCCCGGCTCAGCAATTGCGAACGTCCAGGGATTCCTGCCACACCAAAGGGGCCAGGACCAAAAGCTCTTGCTGCTCTTCAAGGAGCCACGCAACCCCATTCACAGCCCCACAAACGATGGCGCTCTCTCTTGCGACAGCCTCCCAAAGCCCAATACTAGCTGCCTGCACCGCTCAGTACGGCCGGAGCCCGGCTCAGCAATTGCGAACGTCCAGGAATTCCTCCCACACCAAAGGGGCCAGCACCAAAAGCTCTTGCTGCTCTTCAAGGAGCCACGCAACCCCATTCACAGCCCCACAAACGATGGCGCTCTCTCTTGCGACAGCCTCCCAAAGTCCAATACTAGCTGCCTGCAACGCTGACTACAGCCGGAGCCCGGCTCAGCAATTGCGAACGTCCAGGGATTCCTCCCACACCAAAGGGGCCAGCACCAAAAGCTCTTGCTGCTCTTCAAGGAGCCACGCAACCCCATTCACAGCCCCACAAACGATGGCGCTCTCTCTTGCGACAGCCTCCCAAAGTCCAATACTAGCTGCCTGCGACGCTGACTACAGCCGGAGCCCGGCTCAGCAATTGCAAACGTCCAGGGATTCCTCCCACACCAAAGGGGCCAGCACCAAAAGCTCTTGCTGCTCTTCAAGGAGCCAGGCAACCCCATTCACAGCCCCACAAACGATGGCGCTCTCTCTTGCGACAGCCTCCCAAAGTCCAATACTAGCTGCCTGCGCGCTCGGTACAGCCGGAGCCCGGCTCACCAATTGCGAACGTCCAGGGATTCCTCCCACACCAAAGGGGCCAGGACCAAAAGCTCTTGCTGCTCTTCAAGGAGCCACGCAACCCCATTCACAGCCCCACAAACGATGGCGCTCTCTCTTGCGACAGCCTCCCAAAGTCCAATACTAGCTGCCTGCACCACCGAGTACAGCCGGAGACCGGCTCAAAAACTGCAAACGTCCAGGGATTCCTCCCACACCAAAGGGGCCAGGACCAAAAGCTCTTGCTGCTCTTCAAGGAGCCACGCAACCCCATTCACAGCCCCACAAACGATGGCGCTCTCTCTTGCGACAGCCTCCCAAACTCCAACACTAGCTGACTGCGCTGCTGAGTAGAGCCGGAGCCCGGCTCAGCAATTGCGAACGTCCAGGGATTCCTCCCACACCAAAGGGGCCAGCACCAAAAGTTCTTGCTGCTCTTCAAGGAGCCACGCAACCCCATTCACAGCCCCACAAACGATGGCGCTCTCTCTTGCGACAGCCTCCCAAAGTCCAATACTAGCTGCCTGCACCCCTCGGTACAGCCGGAGCCCGGCTCAGCAATTGCAAACATCCAGGGATTCCTCCCACACCAAAGGGGCCAGCACCAAAAGCTCTTGCTGCTCTTCAAGGAGCCAGGCAACCGCATTCACAGCCCCACAAACGATGGCGCTCTCTCTTGCGACAGCCTCCCAAAGTCCAATACTAGCTGCCTGCACCCCTCCATACGGCCGGAGCCCGGCTCAGCAATTGCGAACGTCCAGGGATTCCTCCCACACCAAAGGGGCCAGCACCAAAAGCTCTTGCTGCTCTTCAAGGAGCCACGCAACCCCATTCACAGCCCCACAAACGCTGGCGCTCTCTCTTGCGACAGCCTCCCGAAGTCCAATACTAGCTGCCTGCACCCCTCCGTACGGCCGGAGCCCGGCTCAGCAATTGCGAACATCCAGGGATTCCTCCCACACCAAAGGGGCCAGGACCAAAAGCTCTTGCTGCTCTTCAAGGAGCCACGCAACCCCATTCACAGCCCCACAAACGCTGACGCTCTCTCTTGCGACAGCCTCCCAAAGTCCAATACTAGCTGCCTGTGCCAATCAGTACAGCCGGAGCCCGGCTCAGCAATTGCAAACGTCCAGGGATTCCTCCCACACCAAAGGGGCCAGGACCAAAAGCTCTTGCTGCTCTTCAAGGAGCCACGCAACCCCATTCACAGCCCCACGAACGCTGGCGCTCTCTCTTGCGACAGCCTCCCAAAGTCCAATACTAGCTGCCTGCGCCGCTCGGTACAGCCGGAGCCCGGCTCAGCAATTGCGAACGTCCAGGGATTCCTCCCACACCAAAGGGGCCAGGACCAAAAGCTCTTGCTGCTCTTCAAGGAGCCACGCAACCCCATTCACAGCCCCACAAACGATGGCGCTCTCTCTTGCGACAGCCTCCCAAAGTCCAATACTAGCTGCCTGCGCCGCTGAGTACAGCCGGAGCCCAGCTCACCAATTGAGAACGTCGAGGGATTCCTCCCACACAAAAGGGGCCAGCACCAAAAGCTCTTGCTGCTCTTCAAGGTGCCAGGCAACCCCATTCACAGCCCCACAAACGATGGCGCTCTCTCTTGCGACAGCCTCCCAAAGTCCAATACTAGCTGCCTGCACCCCTCGGTACAGCGGGAGCCCGGCTCAGCAATTGCGAACGTCCAGGGATTCCTCCCACACCAAAGGGGCCAGCACCAAAAGCTCTTGCTGCTCTTCAAGGAGCCACGCAACCCCATTCACAGCCCCACAAACGATGGCGCTCTCTCTTGCGACAGCCTCCCAAAGTCCAATACTAGCTGCCTGCACCCCTCCATACGGCCGGACCCCGGCTCAGCAATTGCGAACGTCCAGGGATTCCTCCCACACCAAAGGGGCCAGGACCAAAAGCTCTTGCTGCTCTTCAAGGAGCCAGGCAACCCCATTCACAGCCCCACTAACGATGGCGCTCTCTCTTGCAACAGCCTCCCAAAGTCCAATACTAGCTGCCTGCGCGCTCGGTACAGCCGGACCCCGGCTCAGCAATTGCGAACGTCCAGGGATTCCTCCCACACCAAAGGGGCCAGGACCAAAAGCTCTTGCTGCTCTTCAAGGAGCCACGCAACCCCATTCACAGCCCCACAAACGCTGGCGCTCTCTCTTGCGACAGCCTCCCGAAGTCCAATACTAGCTGCCTGCACCCCTCCGTACGGCCGGAGCCCGGCTCAGCAATTGCGAACGTCCAGGGATTCCTCCCACACCAAAGGGGCCAGCACCAAAAGCTCTTGCTGCTCTTCACGGAGCCACGCAACCCCATTCACAGCCCCACAAACGCTGACGCTCTCTCTTGCGACAGCCTCCCTAAGTCCAATACTAGCTGCCTGCGCTGCTGAGTACAGCCGGAGCCCGGCTCAGCAATTGCAAACGTCCAGGGATTCCTCCCACACCAAAGGGGCCAGGACCAAAAGCTCTTGCTGCTCTTCAAGGAGCCACGCAACCCCATTCACAGCCCCACAAACGATGGCGCTCTCTCTTGCAACAGCCTCCCAAAGTCCAATACTAGCTGCCTGTGCCAATAAGTACGGCCGGAGCCCGGCTCAGCAATTGCAAACGTCCAGGGATTCCTCCCACACCAAAGGGGCCAGGACCAAAAGCTCTTGCTGCTCTTCAAGGAGCCACGCAACCCCATTCACAGCCCCACGAACGCTGGCGCTCTCTCTTGCGACAGCCTCCCGAAGTCCAATACTAGCTGCCTGCGCCGCTGAGTACAGCCGGAGCCCGGCTCAGCAATTGCGAACGTCCAGGGATTCCTCCCACACCAAAGGGGCCAGGACCAAAAGCTCTTGCTGCTCTTCAAGGAGCCATGCAACCCCATTCACAGCCCCACAAACGATGGCGCTCTCTCTTGCAACAGCCTCCCAAAGTGCAATACTAGCTGCCTGTGCCACTCAGTACGGCCGGACCCCGGCTCAGCAATTGCAAACGTCCAGGGATTCCTCCCACACCAAAGGGGCCAGGACCAAAAGCTCTTGCTGCTCTTCAAGGAGCCAGGCAACCCCATTCACAGCCCCACAAACGATGGCGCTCTCTCTTGCGACAGCCTCCCAAAGTCCAATACTAGCTGCCTGCACCCCTCGGTACGGCCGGAGCCCGGCTCAGCAATTGCGAACATCCAGGGATTCCTCCCACACCAAAGGGGCCAGGACCAAAAGCTCTTGCTGCTCTTCAAGGAGCCACGCAACCCCATTCACAGCCCCACAAACGCTGGCGCTCTCTCTTGCGACAGCCTCCCAAAGTCCAATACTAGCTGCCTGCGCGCTCCGTACAGCCGGAGCCCGGCTCAGCAATTGCAAACATCCAGGGATTCCTCCCACACCAAAGGGGCCAGGACCAAAAGCTCTTGCTGCTCTTCAAGGAGCCACGCAACCCCATTCACAGCCCCACAAACGATGGCGCTCTCTCTTGCGACAGCCTCCCAAAGTCCAATACTAGCTGCCTGCGCCGCTGAGTACAGCCGGAGCCCAGCTCACCAATTGAGAACGTCCAGGGATTCCTCCCACACCAAAGGGGCCAGCACCAAAAGCTCTTGCTGCTCTTCAAGGAGCCAGGCAACCGCATTCACAGCCCCACAAACGATGGCGCTCTCTCTTGCGACAGCCTCCCAAAGTCCAATACTAGCTGCCTGCGCGCTCGGTACGGCCGGAGCCCGGCTCAGCAATTGCGAACGTCCAGGGATTCCTCCCACACCAAAGGGGCCAGGACCAAAAGCTCTTGCTGCTCTTCAAGGAGCCACGCAACCCCATTCACAGCCCCACAAACGATGGCGCTCTCTCTTGCAACAGCCTCCCAAAGTCCAATACTAGCTTCCTTTGCCGCTGACTACAGCCGGAGCCCGGCTCAGCAATTGCGAACGTCCAGGGATTCCTGCCACACCAAAGGGGCCAGCACCAAAAGCTCTTGCTGCTCTTCAAGGTGCCAGGCAACCCCATTCACAGCCCCACAAACGATGGCGCTCTCTCTTGCGACAGCCTCCCAAAGTCCAATACTAGCTGCCTGCACCCCTCGGTACAGCCGGAGCCCGGCTCAGCAATTGCAAACGTCCAGGGATTCCTCCCACACCAAAGGGGCCAGCACCAAAAGCTCTTGCTGCTCTTCAAGGAGCCACACAACCCCATTCACAGCCCCACAAACGATGGCGCTCTCTCTTGCGACAGCCTCCCAAAGCCCAATACTAGCTGCCTGCACCGCTCAGTACGGCCGGAGCCCGGCTCAGCAATTGCGAACGTCCAGGAATTCCTCCCACACCAAAGGGGCCAGCACCAAAAGCTCTTGCTGCTCTTCAAGGAGCCACGCAACCCCATTCACAGCCCCACAAACGATGGCGCTCTCTCTTGCGACAGCCTCCCAAAGTCCAATACTAGCTGCCTGCAACGCTGACTACAGCCAGAGCCCGGCTCAGCAATTGCGAACGTCCAGGGATTCCTCCCACACCAAAGGGGCCAGGACCAAAAGCTCTTGCTGCTCTTCAAGGAGCCACGCAACCCCATTCACAGCCCCACAAACGATGGCGCTCTCTCTTGCGACAGCCTCCCAAAGTCCAATACTAGCTGCCTGCGACGCTGACTACAGCCGGAGCCCGGCTCAGCAATTGCAAACGTCCAGGGATTCCTCCCACACCAAAGGGGCCAGCACCAAAAGCTCTTGCTGCTCTTCAAGGAGCCAGGCAACCCCATTCACAGCCCCACAAACGATGGCGCTCTCTCTTGCGACAGCCTCCCAAAGTCCAATACTAGCTGCCTGCGCGCTCGGTACAGCCGGAGCCCGGCTCACCAATTGCGAACGTCCAGGGATTCCTCCCACACCAAAGGGGCCAGGACCAAAAGCTCTTGCTGCTCTTCAAGGAGCCACGCAACCCCATTCACAGCCCCACAAACGATGGCGCTCTCTCTTGCGACAGCCTCCCAAAGTCCAATACTAGCTGCCTGCGCCGCTGAGTACAGCCGGAGCCCAGCTCACCAATTGAGAACGTCCAGGGATTCCTCCCACACCAAAGGGGCCAGGACCAAAAGCTCTTGCTGCTCTTCAAGGAGCCACGCAACCCCATTCACAGCCCCACAAACGATGGCGCTCTCTCTTGCGACAGCCTCCCAAACTCCAACACTAGCTGACTGCGCTGCTGAGTAGAGCCGGAGCCCGGCTCAGCAATTGCGAACGTCCAGGGATTCCTCCCACACCAAAGGGGCCAGCACCAAAAGTTCTTGCTGCTCTTCAAGGAGCCACGCAACCCCATTCACAGCCCCACAAACGATGGCGCTCTCTCTTGCGACAGCCTCCCAAAGTCCAATACTAGCTGCCTGCACCCCTCGGTACAGCCGGAGCCCGGCTCAGCAATTGCAAACATCCAGGGATTCCTCCCACACCAAAGGGGCCAGCACCAAAAGCTCTTGCTGCTCTTGAAGGAGCCAGGCAACCCCATTCACAGCCCCACAAACGATGGCGCTCTCTCTTGCGACAGCCTCCCAAAGTCCAATACTAGCTGCCTGCGCGCTCGGTACAGCCGGAGCCCGGCTCACCAATTGCGAACGTCCAGGGATTCCTCCCACACCAAAGGGGCCAGGACCAAAAGCTCTTGCTGCTCTTCAAGGAGCCACGCAACCCCATTCACAGCCCCACAAACGATGGCGCTCTCTCTTGCGACAGCCTCCCAAAGTCCAATACTAGCTGCCTGCACCACCGAGTACAGCCGGAGACCGGCTCAAAAACTGCAAACGTCCAGGGATTCCTCCCACACCAAAGGGGCCAGGACCAAAAGCTCTTGCTGCTCTTCAAGGAGCCACGCAACCCCATTCACAGCCCCACAAACGATGGCGCTCTCTCTTGCGACAGCCTCCCAAACTCCAACACTAGCTGACTGCGCTGCTGAGTAGAGCCGGAGCCCGGCTCAGCAATTGCGAACGTCCAGGGATTCCTCCCACACCAAAGGGGCCAGCACCAAAAGTTCTTGCTGCTCTTCAAGGAGCCACGCAACCCCATTCACAGCCCCACAAACGATGGCGCTCTCTCTTGCGACAGCCTCCCAAAGTCCAATACTAGCTGCCTGCACCCCTCGGTACAGCCGGAGCCCGGCTCAGCAATTGCAAACATCCAGGGATTCCTCCCACACCAAAGGGGCCAGCACCAAAAGCTCTTGCTGCTCTTCAAGGAGCCAGGCAACCGCATTCACAGCCCCACAAACGATGGCGCTCTCTCTTGCGACAGCCTCCCAAAGTCCAATACTAGCTGCCTGCGCGCTCGGTACGGCCGGAGCCCGGCTCAGCAATTGCGAACGTCCAGGGATTCCTCCCACACCAAAGGGGCCAGCACCAAAAGCTCTTGCTGCTCTTCAAGGAGCCACGCAACCCCATTCACAGCCCCACAAACGATGGCGCTCTCTCTTGCGACAGCCTCCCAAAGTCCAATACTAGCTGCCTGCGCCGCTGAGTACAGCCGGAGCCCGGCTCAGCAATTGCGAACGTCCGGGGATTCCTCCCACACCAAAGGGGCCAGGACCAAAAGCTCTTGCTGCTCTTCAAGGAGCCAGGCAACCCCATTCACAGCCCCACAAACGACGGCGCTCTCTCTTGCGACAGCCTCCCAAAGTCCAATACTAGCTGCCTTTGCCGCTGAGTACAGCCGGAGCCCGGCTCAGCAATTGCGAACGTCCAGGGATTCCTGCCACACCAAAGGGGCCAGGACCAAAAGCTCTTGCTGCTCTTCAAGGAGCCACGCAACCCCATTCACAGCCCCACAAACGATGGCGCTCTCTCTTGCGACAGCCTCCCAAAGTCCAATACTAGCTGCCTGCACCCCTCGGTACAGCCGGAGCCCGGCTCAGCAATTGCGAACGTCCAGGGATTCCTCCCACACCAAAGGGGCCAGGACCAAAAGCTCTTGCTGCTCTTCAAGGAGCCACGCAACCCCATTCACAGCCCCACAAACGACGGCGCTCTCTCTTGCGACAGACTCCCAAAGTCCAATACTAGCTACCTGCACCGCTGAGTACAGCCGGAGCCCGGCTCAGCAATTGCGAACGTCCAGGGATTCCTCCCACACCAAAGGGGCCAGGACCAAAAGCTCTTGCTGCTCTTCAAGGAGCCACGCAACCCCATTCACAGCCCCACAAACGCTGGCGCTCTCTCTTGCGACAGCCTCCCAAAGTCCAATACTAGCTGCCTGCACCAGCCACACGCAGCATCTGAAAAATAACCCCTCCTTCAGCCCACCCGTCCCCGAGTCAGCTCCAGGGCCCATACCCCACATGGCTCCTCGCTTGGAACCTTCTCGTTAAAAAAAAAAAAAAAAAAAAAAGTCAGAAACACCATAAAGTAGTCAAAGAACCACCAGTCACATCTTCCCTCTAACCCCTCAGCTACTCCGTCCAACCCGACTGAACCGCCTTTGCCTCAACAGTCTAGGCAGAGCAAGGCATTAGCCACAGACCCTTCGCACTACTCCACCTACCCCCTGACTCTACACCCCCCGGGCAGGGCGGCTCCAGGCCACACGCACACCCCGATGATCCACAGCGCACTACAAAATGCCTTAAAAGATGAGTGAGAGAGAACTCTCGGTAAGAAGAACGACACCCGGACGGAAGACGCCGTCCGGCGAGAAGACCTGCGGGACCGTGACGGCCATGTGATGAGGTTCTACGGCAGCCCCAGAAAAAGAGAGGAACGTCACGGCCCCCGACAAGGGGTTATTCTGAAAACCGAGAGGACGCAGGCGCAACAATCCTGGCTTCAAGACCTAAGAACGTAAGGACGCAGGCAAGAAAGCCCAGTCCACAAAAACGGACTGCAAGAGAGCGGAGCTGCTGACGCAGCCGAGAACGACGCCGCAAAAAAGGACCGCCTGGAAACCTCCCAGATGCCAGACCGATCCACGCCGCACGCTTGTGACGCCAGAAAAGAAGTGCCCGATCGGCACTGAGTCGACGGATACACGCGTTCGAGATGCTAGGGATGATGCCCAACTCACAACACCCGAGGCGCACGGCCCCCTCCTTGGGCACAAAGGCAACATCGAGACCCAACAAAGTCCTAAGACACACAAGACACACCACGCAAACTGCACAACAACAGACACAGCCTGGCACCGCCCTGCCCTGCACACGCTGCCATCCTGCTGAAGACTAACCCGCTCCCTTTCCCCGACCAGAGGGCACTGTTCCCAGGCAGCCCTCTCCGCTGCGCTACACTTAGAAACCCCACCCCGCAACGGCCAACCTCGCACCCTCCCTCCCCCGACCCCTCTCCGGCACCGGAGCCGCAACTTAGCTTGCAGACAGCCACGAGTCCAAATCCATCCTGCGCAAGGAAAACCACACTCGGCCCGCTACATTCAGCCTGCCGTCACCAGGTTCCGCTCCACCGTCTGCAAAACAAGAACAACGCCGTCAGTCGGCATCGCAGCAGTCATCACAGAGCTATCGCACAACATCCGCCGCCTCAGACGTGCCAAGGCGTGCCGCTGAACCGCTCCGTACCTACGCCAGAGTCCGACGCCGCGGCTCTGGTCGCTTCCAGCACCTAGGATACAAAGAGACACAAAATGACCTATGCGCGTGCCAAAAACACACCAGCCCCACGCTCCCTACTCCCCAGCTCACCTCAAACGCTCCTCCGCTTCCAAAGGCGACCCGCACAGAGCCTGCAAAACCAAAGAGAAACACTGCAACTCCATGGCCATACAAGACTTGGCTATGAGACACCAACCCAAACCACAACCACCTCACCTTCCAGGAACGCTCCTCAGCGGGCGGCATTGCCCCTCCAAACGGCACCGACAAAAACCAAAGCCAAAAGGCACTTCCTGAAACGCTGCCCAAAACCACAGCCTGCCCACACCTATCCCCTTCTCCCCCTCCTTTACCTTCAACAGCTTGCCTCCCCCGCCTCCGTCACTTTGGGTTCCCGCTTGGAGGCTGACGCACCACCTCTAACATGCAAACAACGGGGGTGGCTTAGAACCGCACCAGCCACACGCAGCACCTGAAAAATAACCCCTCCTTCAGCCCACCCGTCCCCGAGTCAGCTCCAGGGCCCATACACCACATTGCTCCTTGCTTGGAACCTTTCACTTTAAAAAAAAAATAAAAAAAAGTCAGAAACACCATAAAGTAGTCAAAGAACCACCAGTCACACCTTCCCTCTAACCCCTCAGCTACTCCGTCCAACCCGACTGAACCGCCTTTGCCTCAACAGTCTAGGCAGAGCAATGCATTAGCCACAGACCCTTCGCACTACTCCACCTACCCCCTGACTCTACACCCCCCGGGCAGGGCGGCTCCAGGCCACACGCACACCCCGACGATCCACAGCGCACTACAAACAACATGCCTTAAAAGACGAGAGAGGGAACTCTCGGTAATAGGAACGACACCCGGACGGAAGACGCCGTCCGGCGAGAAGACCTGCGGGACCGTGACGGCCACGTGATGAGGTTCTACGGCAGCCCCAGAAAAAGAGAGGAACGTCACGGCCCCCGACAAGGGGTTATTCTGAAAACCGAGAGGACGCAGGCGCAACAATCCCGGCTTCAAGACCTAAGAACGTAAGGACGCAGGCAAGAAAGCCCAGTCCACAAAAACGGACCGCAAGAGAGCAGAGCTGCTGACGCAGCCGAGAACGACGCCACAAAAAAGGACCGCCTGGAAACCTCCCAGATGCCAGACCGATCCACGCCGCACGCTTGTGACGCCAGAAAAGAAGTGCCCGATCGGCACTGAGTCGACGGATACACGCGTTCAAGATGCTAGGGATGATGCCCAACTCACAACACCCGAGGCGCACGGCCCCCTCCTTGGGCACAAAGGCAACATCGAGACCCAACAAAGTCCTAAGACACACAAGACACACCACGCAAACTGCACAACAACAGACACAGCCTGGCACCGCCCTGCCCGGCACACGCTGCCATCCTGCTGAAGACTAACCCGCTCCCTTTCCCCGACCAGAGGGCACCGTCCCCAGGCAGCCCTCTCCGCTGCGCTACACTTAGAAACCCCACCCCGCAACGGCCAACCTCGCACCCTCCCTCCCCCGACCCCTCTCCGGCACCGGAGCCGCAACTTAGCTTGCGGACAGCCACGAGTCCAAATCCATCCTGGACAAGGAAAACCACACTCGGCCCGCTGCATTCAGCCTGCCGTCACCAGGTTCCGCTCCACCGTCTGCAAAACAAGAACAACGCCGTCAGTCAGCATCGCAGCAGTCATCACGGAGCTATCGCACAACATCCGCCGCCTCAGACGTGCCAAGGCGTGCCGCTGAACCGCTCCGTACCTACGCCAGAGTCCGACGCCGCGGCTCTGGTCGCTTCCAGCACCTAGGATACAAAGAGACACAGAATGACCTATGCGCTTGCCAAAAACACACCAGCCCCACGCTCCCTACTCCCCACCTCACCTCAAACGCTCCTCCGCTTCCAAAGGCGACCCGCACAGAGCCTGCAAAACCAAAGAGAAACACTGCAACTCCATGGCCATGCAAGACTTGGCTATGAGACACCAACCCAAACCACAACCACCTCACCTTCCAGGAACGCTCCTCAGCGGGCGGCATTGCCCCTCCAAACGGCACCTACAAAAACCAAAGCCAAAAGGCACTTCCTGAAACACTGCCCAAAACCACAGCCTGCCCGCACCTATCCCCTTCTCCCCCTCCTTTACCTTCAACAGCTTGCCTCCCCCGCCTCCGTCACTTTGGGTTCCCGCTTGGAGGCTGACGCACCACCTCTAAGATGCAAACAACGGGGGTGGCTTAGAACCGCACCAGCCACACGCAGCACCTGAAAAATAACCCCTCCTTCAGCCCACCCATCCCCGAGTCAGCTCCAGGGCCCATACCCCACATGGCTCCTCGCTTGGAACCTTCTCGTTAAAAAAAAAAAAAAAAAAAAAAAGTCAGAAACACCATAAAGTAGTCAAAGAACCACCAGTCACATCTTCCCTCTAACCCCCCAGCTACTCCGTCCAACCCGACTGAACCACCTTTGCCTCAACAGTCTAGGCAGAGCAAGGCATTAGCCACAGACCCTTCGCACTACTCCACCTACCCCCTGACTCTACACCCCCCGGGCAGGGCGGCTCCAGGCCACACGCACACCCCGACGATCCACAGCGCACTACAAAATGCCTTAAAAGATGAGTGAGAGAGAACTCTCGGTAAGAAGAACGACACCCGGACGGAAGACGCCGTCCGGCGAGAAGACCTGCGGGACCGTGACGGCCATGTGATGAGGTTCTACGGCAGCCCCAGAAAAAGAGAGGAACGTCACGGCCCCCGACAAGGGGTTATTCTGAAAACCGAGGGGACGCAGGCGCGACAATCCCGGCTTCAAGACCTAAGAACGTAAGGACGCAGGCAAGAAAGCCCAGTCCACAAACACGGACCGCAAGAGAGCAGAGCTGCTGACGCAGCCGAGAACGACGCCGCAAAAAAGGACCGCCTGGAAACCTCCCAGATGCCAGACCGATCCACGCCGCACGCTTGTGACGCCAGAAAAGAAGTGCCCGATCGGCACTGAGTCGACGGATACACGCGTTCGAGATGCTAGGGATGATGCCCAACTCACAACACCCGAGGCGCACGGCCCCCTCCTTGGGCACAAAGGCAACATCGAGACCCAACAAAGTCCTAAGACACACAAGACGCACCACGCAAACTGCACAACAACAGACACAGCCTGGCACCGCCCTGCCCGGCACACGCTGCCATCCTGCTGAAGACTAACCCGCTCCCTTTCCCCGACCAGAGGGCACTGTTCCCAGGCAGCCCTCTCCGCTGCGCTACACTTAGAAACCCCACCCCGCAACGGCCAACCTCGCACCCTCCCTCCCCCGACCCCTCTCCGGCACCGGAGCCGCAACTTAGCTTGCAGACAGCCACGAGTCCAAATCCATCCTGGACAAGGAAAACCACACTCGGCCCGCTACATTCAGCCTGCCGTCACCAGGTTCCGCTCCACCGTCTGCAAAACAAGAACAACGCCGTCAGTCGGCATCGCAGCAGTCATCACGGAGCTATCGCACAACATCCGCCGCCTCAGACGTGCCAAGGCGTGCCGCTGAACCGCTCCGTACCTACGCCAGAGTCCGACGCCGCGGCTCTGGTCGCTTCCACCACCTAGGATACAAAGAGACACAAAATGACCTATGCGCTTGCCAAAAACACACCAGCCCCACGCTCCCTACTCCCCAGCTCACCTCAAACGCTCCTCCGCTTCCAAAGGCGACCCGCACAGAGCCTGCAAAACCAAAGAGAAACACTGCAACTCCATGGCCATACAAGACTTGGCTATGAGACACCAACCCAAACCACAACCACCTCACCTTCCAGGAACGCTCCTCAGCGGGCGGCATTGCCCCTCCAAACGGCACCGACAAAAACCAAAGCCAAAAGGCACTTCCTGAAACGCTGCCCAAAACCACAGCCTGCCCACACCTATCCCCTTCTCCCCCTCCTTTACCTTCAACAGCTTGCCTCCCCCGCCTCCGTCACTTTGGGTTCCCGCTTGGAGGCTGACGCACCACCTCTAACATGCAAACAACGGGGGTGGCTTAGAACCGCACCAGCCACACGCAGCACCTGAAAAATAACCCCTCCTTCAGCCCACCCGTCCCCGAGTCAGCTCCAGGGCCCATACACCACATTGCTCCTTGCTTGGAACCTTCTCGTTAAAAAAAAAAAAAAAAAAAAAAAAAAAAGTCAGAAACACCATAAAGTAGTCAAAGAACCACCAGTCACATCTTCCCTCTAACCCCTCAGCTACTCCATCCAACCCGACTGAACCACCTTTGCCTCAACAGTCTAGGCAGAGCAAGGCATTAGCCACAGACCCTTCGCACTACTCCACCTACCCCCTGACTCTACACCCCCCGGGCAGGGCGGCTCCAGGCCACACGCACACCCCGACGATCCACAGCGCACTACAAACAATGTGCCTTAAAAGATGAGTGAGAGAGAACTCTCGGTAAGAAGAACGACACCCGGACGGAAGACGCCGTCCGGCGAGAAGACCTGCGGGACCGTGACGGCCATGTGATGAGGTTCTACGGCAGCCCCAGAAAAAGAGAGGAACGTCACGGCCCCCGACAAGGGGTTATTCTGAAAACCGAGAGGACGCAGGCGCAACAATCCCGGCTTCAAGACCTAAGAACGTAAGGACGCAGGCAAGAAAGCCCAGTCCACAAAAACGGACCGCAAGAGAGCAGAGCTGCTGACGCAGCCGAGAACGACGCCGCAAAAAAGGACCGCCTGGAAACCTCCCAGATGCCAGACCGATCCACGCCGCACGCTTGTGACGCCAGAAAAGAAGTGCCCGATCGGCACTGAGTCGACGGATACACGCGTTCAAGATGCTAGGGATGATGCCCAACTCACAACACCCGAGGCGCACGGCCCCCTCCTTGGGCACAAAGGCAACATCCAGACCCAACAAAGTCCTAAGGCACACAAGACACACCACGCAAACTGCACAACAACAGACACAGCCTGGCACCGCCCTGCCCGGCACACGCTGCCATCCTGCTGAAGACTAACCCGCTCCCTTTCCCCGACCAGAGGGCACTGTTCCCAGGCAGCCCTCTCCGCTGCGCTACACTTAGAAACCCCACCCCGCAACGGCCAACCTCGCACCCTCCCTCCCCCGACCCCTCTCCGGCACCGGAGCCGCAACTTAGCTTGCAGACAGCCACGAGTCCAAATCCATCCTGGACAAGGAAAACCACACTCGGCCCGCTGCATTCAGCCTGCCGTCACCAGGTTCCGCTCCACCGTCTGCAAAACAAGAACAACGCCGTCAGTCAGCATCGCAGCAGTCATCACGGAGCTATCGCACAACATCCGCCGCCTCAGACGTGCCAAGGCGTGCCGCTGAACCGCTCCGTACCTACGCCAGAGTCCGACGCCGCGGCTCTGGTCGCTTCCAGCACCTAGGATACAAAGAGACACAAAATGACCTATGCGCGTGCCAAAAACACACCAGCCCCACGCTCCCTACTCCCCACCTCACCTCAAACGCTCCTCCGCTTCCAAAGGCGACCCGCACAGAGCCTGCAAAACCAAAGAGAAACACTGCAACTCCATGGCCATACAAGACTTGGCTATGAGACACCAACCCAAACCACAACCACCTCACCTTCCAGGAACGCTCCTCAGCGGGCGGCATTGCCCCTCCAAACGGCACCGACAAAAACCAAAGCCAAAAGGCACTTCCTGAAACGCTGCCCAAAACCACAGCCTGCCCACACCTATCCCCTTCTCCCCCTCCTTTACCTTCAACAGCTTGCCTCCCCCGCCTCCGTCACTTTGGGTTCCCGCTTGGAGGCTGACGCACCACCTCTAACATGCAAACAACGGGGGTGGCTTAGAACCGCACCAGCCACACGCAGCACCTGAAAAATAACCCCTCCTTCAGCCCACCCGTCCCCGAGTCAGCTCCAGGGCCCATACACCACATTGCTCCTTGCTTGGAACCTTCTCGTTAAAAAAAAAAAAAAAAAAAAAAGTCAGAAACACCATAAAGTAGTCAAAGAACCACCAGTCACACCTTCCCTCTAACCCCTCAGCTACTCCATCCAACCCGACTGAACCGCCTTTGCCTCAACAGTCTAGGCAGAGCAAGGCATTAGCCACAGACCCTTCGCACTACTCCACCTACCCCCTGACTCTACACCCCCCGGGCAGGGCGGCTCCAGGCCACACGCACACCCCGACGATCCACAGCGCACTACAAACAACATGCCTTAAAAGATGAGTGAGAGAGAACTCTCGGTAAGAAGAACGACACCCGGACGGAAGACGCCGTCCGGCGAGAAGACCTGCGGGACCGTGACGGCCATGTGATGAGGTTCTACGGCAGCCCCAGAAAAAGAGAGGAACGTCACGGCCCCCGACAAGGGGTTATTCTGAAAACCGAGGGGACGCAGGCGCGACAATCCCGGCTTCAAGACCTAAGAACGTAAGGACGCAGGCAAGAAAGCCCAGTCCACAAAAACGGACCGCAAGAGAGCAGAGCTGCTGACGCAGCCGAGAACGACGCCGCAAAAAAGGACCGCCTGGAAACCTCCCAGATGCCAGACCGATCCACGCCGCACGCTTGGAACGCCAGAAAAGAAGTGCCCGATCGGCACCGAGTCGACGGATACACGCGTTCGAGATGCTAGGGACTATGCCCAACTCACAACACCTGAGGCGCACGGCACCCTCCTTGGGCACAAAGGCAACATCGAGACCCAACAAAGTCCTAAGACACACAAGACACACCACGCAAACTGCACAACAACAGACGCAGCCTGGCACCGCCCTGCCCGGCACACGCTGCCATCCTGCTGAAGACTAACCCGCTCCCTTTCCCCGACCAGAGGGCACTGTTCCCAGGCAGCCCTCTCCGCTGCGCTACACTTAGAAACCCCACCCCGCAACGGCCAACCTCGCACCCTCCCTCCCCCGACCCCTCTCCGGCACCGGAGCCGCAACTTAGCTTGCAGACAGCCACGAGTCCAAATCCATCCTGGACAAGGAAAACCACACTCGGCCCGCTGCATTCAGCCTGCCGTCACCAGGTTCCGCTCCACCGTCTGCAAAACAAGAACAACGCCGTCAGTCGGCATCGCAGCAGTCATCACGGAGCTATCGCACAACATCCGCCGCCTCAGACGTGCCAAGGCGTGCCGCTGAACCGCTCCGTACCTACGCCAGAGTCCGACGCCGCGGCTCTGGTCGCTTCCACCACCTAGGATACAAAGAGACACAAAATGACCTATGCGCTTGCCAAAAACACACCAGCCCCACGCTCCCTACTCCCCAGCTCACCTCAAACGCTCCTCCGCTTCCAAATGCGACCCGCACAGAGCCTGCAAAACCAAAGAGAAACACTGCAACTCCATGGCCATGCAAGACTTGGCTATGAGACACCAACCCAAACCACAACCACCTCACCTTCCAGGAACGCTCCTCAGCGGGCGGCATTGCCCCTCCAAACGGCACCGACAAAAACCAAAGCCAAAAGGCACTTCCTGAAACGCTGCCCAAAACCACAGCCTGCCCACACCTATCCCCTTCTCCCCCTCCTTTACCTTCAACAGCTTGCCTCCCCCGCCTCCGTCACTTTGGGTTCCCGCTTGGAGGCTGACGCACCACCTCTAACATGCAAACAACGGGGGTGGCTTAGAACCGCACCAGCCACACGCAGCACCTGAAAAATAACCCCTCCTTCAGCCCACCCATCCCCGAGTCAGCTCCAGGGCCCATACCCCACATGGCTCCTCGCTTGGAACCTTCTCGTTAAAAAAAAAAAAAAAAAAAAAAGTCAGAAACACCATAAAGTAGTCAAAGAACCACCAGTCACATCTTCCCTCTAACCCCCCAGCTACTCCGTCCAACCCGACTGAACCACCTTTGCCTCAACAGTCTAGGCAGAGCAAGGCATTAGCCACAGACCCTTCGCACTACTCCACCTACCCCCTGACTGTACACCCCCCGGGCAGGGCGGCTCCAGGCCACACGCACACCCCGACGATCCACAGCGCACTACAATGTGCCTTAAAAGATGAGTGAGAGAGAACTCTCGGTAATAGGAACGACACCCGGACGGAAGACGCCGTCCGGCGAGAAGACCTGCGGGACCGTGACGGCCATGTGATGAGGTTCTACGGCAGCCCCAGAAAAAGAGAGGAACGTCACGGCCCCCGACAAGGGGTTATTCTGAAAACCGAGAGGACGCAGGCGCAACAATCCCGGCTTCAAGACCTAAGAACGTAAGGACGCAGGCAAGAAAGCCCAGTCCACAAAAACGGACCGCAAGAGAGCAGAGCTGCTGACGCAGCCGAGAACGACGCCGCAAAAAAGGACCGCCTGGAAACCTCCCAGATGCCAGACCGATCCACGCCGCACGCTTGTGACGCCAGAAAAGAAGTGCCCGATCGGCACTGAGTCGACGGATACACGCGTTCAAGATGCTAGGGATGATGCCCAACTCACAACACCCGAGGCGCACGGCCCCCTCCTTGGGCACAAAGGCAACATCGAGACCCAACAAAGTCCCAAGACACACAAGACGCACCACGCAAACTGCACAACAACAGACACAGCCTGGAACCGCCCTGCCCGGCACACGCTGCCATCCTGCTGAAGACTAACCTGCTCCCTTTCCCCGACCAGAGGGCACTGTTCCCAGGCAGCCCTCTCCGCTGCGCTACACTTAGAAACCCCACCCCGCAACGGCCAACCTCGCACCCTCCCTCTCCCGACCCCTCTCCGGCACCGGAGCCTCAACTTAGCTTGCAGACAGCCACGAGTCCAAATCCATCCTGGACAAGGAAAACCACACTCGGCCCGCTGCATTCAGCCTGCCGTCACCAGGTTCCGCTCCACCGTCTGCAAAACAAGAACAGCGCCGTCAGTCGGCATCGCAGCAGTCATCACGGAGCTATCGCACAACATCCGCCGCCTCAGACGTGCCAAGGCATGCCGCTGAACCGCTCCGTACCTACGCCACAGTCCGACGCCGTGGCTCTGGTCGCTTCCAGCACCTAGGATACAAAGAGACACAAAATGACCTATGCGCTTGCCAAAACCACACCAGCCCCACGCTCCCTACTCCCCAGCTCACCTCAAACGCTCCTCCGCTTCCAAATGCGACCCGCACAGAGCCTGCAAAACCAAAGAGAAACACCGCAACTCCATGGCCATACAAGACTTGGCTATGAGACACCAACCCAAACCACAACCACCTCGCCTTCCAGGAACGCTCCTCAGCGGGCGGCATTGCCCCTCCAAACGGCACCTACAAAAACCAAAGCCAAAAGGCACTTCCTGAAACACTGCCCAAAACCACAGCCTGCCCACACCTATCCCCTTCTCCCCCTCCTTTACCTTCAACAGCTTGCCTCCCCCGCCTCCATCACTTTGGGTTCCCGCTTGGAGGCTGACGCACCACCTCTAAGATGCAAACAACGGGGGTGGCTTAGAACCACACCAGCCACACGCAGCACCTGAAAAATAACCCCTCCTTCAGCCCACCCGTCCCCGAGTCAGCTCCAGGGCCCATACCCCACATTGCTCCTCGCTTGGAACCTTCACGTTATTAAAAAAAAAAAAAAAAAAAAGTCAGAAACACCATAAAGTAGTCAAAGAACCACCAGTCACACCTTCCCTCTAACCCCTCAGCTACTCCGTCCAACCCGACCGAACCACCTTTGCCTCAACAGTCTAGGCAGAGCAAGGCATTAGCCACAGACCCTTCGCGCTACTCCACCTACCCCCTGACTCTACACCCCCCGGGCAGGGCGGCTCCAGGCCACACGCACACTCGCACACCCCGACGATCCACAGCGCACTACAAACAATGTGCCTTAAAAGACGAGAGAGGGAACTCTCGGTAATAAGAACGACACCCGGACGGAAGACGCCGTCCGGCGAGAAGACCTGCGGGACCGTGACGGCCACGTGATGAGGTTCTACGGCAGCCCCAGAAAAAGAGAGGAACGTCACGGCCCCCGACAAGGGGTTATTCTCAAAACCGAGAGGACGCAGGCGCAACAATCCCGGCTTCAAGACCTAAGAACGTAAGGACGCAGGCAAGAAAGCCCAGTCCACAAAAACGGACCGCAAGAGAGCAGAGCTGCTGACGCAGCCGAGAACGACGCCGCAAAAAAGGACCGCCTGGAAACCTCCCAGGTGCCAGACCGATCCACGCCGCACGTTTGTAACGCCAGAAAAGAAGTGCCCGATCGGCACTGAGTCGACGGATACACGCGTTCGAGATGCTAGGCATGATGCCCAACTCACAACACCTGAGGCGCACGGCACCCTCCTTGGGCACAAAGGCAACATCGAGACCCAACAAAGTCCCAAGACACACAAGACGCACCACGCAAACTGCACAACAACAGACACAGCCTGGAACCGCCCTGCCCGGCACACGCTGCCATCCTGCTGAAGACTAACCTGCTCCCTTTCCCCGACCAGAGGGCACTGTTCCCAGGCAGCCCTCTCCGCTGCGCTACACTTAGAAACCCCACCCCGCAACGGCCAACCTCGCACCCTCCCTCCCCCGACCCCTCTCCGGCACCGGAGCCTCAACTTAGCTTGCAGACAGCCACGAGTCCAAATCCATCCTGGACAAGGAAAACCACACTCGGCCCGCTGCATTCAGCCTGCCGTCACCAGGTTCCGCTCCACCGTCTGCAAAACAAGAACAACGCCGTCAGTCAGCATCGCAGCAGTCATCACAGAGCTATCGCACAACATCTGCCGCCTCAGACGTGCCAAGGCGTGCCGCTGAACCGCTCCGTACCTACGCCAGAGTCCGACGCCGTGGCTCTGGTCGCTTCCAGCACCTAGGATACAAAGAGACACAAAATGACCTATGCGCTTGCCAAAACCACACCAGCCCCACGCTCCCTACTCCCCAGCTCACCTCAAACGCTCCTCCGCTTCCAAATGCGACCCGCACAGAGCCTGCAAAACCAAAGAGAAACACCGCAACTCCATGGCCATACAAGACTTGGCTACGAGACACCAACCCAAACCACAACCACCTCACCTTCCAGGAACGCTCCTCAGCGGGCGGCGTTGCCCCTCCAAACGGCACCTACAAAAACCAAAGCCAAAAGGCACTTCCTGAAACACTGCCCAAAACCACAGCCTGCCCGCACCTATCCCCTTCTCCCCCTCCTTTACCTTCAACAGCTTGCCTCCCCCGCCTCCGTCACTTTGGGTTCCCGCTTGGAGGCTGACGCACCACCTCTAAGATGCAAACAACGGGGGTGGCTTAGAACCGCACCAGCCACACGCAGCACCTGAAAAATAACCCCTCCTTCAGCCCACCCGTCCCCGAGTCAGCTCCAGGGCCCATACCCCACATTGCTCCTCGCTTGGAACCTTCTCATTAAAAAAAAAAAAGAAGTCAGAAACACCATAAAGTAGTCAAAGAACCACCAGTCACACCTTCCCTCTAACCCCTCAGCTACTCCGTCCAACCCGACTGAACCACCTTTGCCTCAACAGTCTAGGCAGAGCAAGGCATTAGCCACAGACCCTTCGCACTACTCCACCTACCCCCTGACTCTACACCCCCCGGGCAGGGCGGCTCCAGGCCACACGCACACTCGCACACCCCGACGATCCACAGCGCACTACAAACAACGTGCCTTAAAAGACGAGAGAGAGAACTCTCGGTAATAAGAACGACACCCGGACGGAAGACGCCGTCCGGCGAGAAGACCTGCGGGACCGTGACGGCCACGTGATGAGGTTCTACGGCAGCCCCAGAAAAAGAGAGGAACGTCACGGCCCCCGACAAGGGGTTATTCTGAAAACCGAGAGGACGCAGGCGCAACAATCCCGGCTTCAAGACCTAAGAACGTAAGGACGCAGGCAAGAAAGCCCAGTCCACAAAAACGGACCGCAAGAGAGCAGAGCTGCTGACGCAGCCGAGAACGACGCCGCAAAAAAGGACCGCCTGGAAACCTCCCAGATGCCAGACCGATCCACGCCGCACGCTTGGAACGCCAGAAAAGAAGTGCCCGATCGGCACCGAGTCGACGGATACACGCGTTCGAGATGCTAGGGACGATGCCCAACTCACAACACCCGAGGCGCACGGCCCCCTCCTTGGGCACAAAGGCAACATCGAGACCCAACAAAGTCCTAAGGCACACAAGACACACCACGCAAACTGCACAACAACAGACACAGCCTGGAACCGCCCTGCCCGGCACACGCTGCCATCCTGCTGAAGACTAACCCGCTCCCTTTCCCCGACCAGAGGGCACCGTCCCCAGGCAGCCCTCTCCGCTGCGCTACACTTAGAAACCCCACCCCGCAACGGCCAACCTCGCACCCTCCCTCCCCCGACCCCTCTCCGGCACCGGAGCCGCAACTTAGCTTGCAGACAGCCACGAGTCCAAATCCATCCTGGACAAGGAAAACCACACTCGGCCCGCTGCATTCAGCCTGCCGTCACCGGGTCCGCTCCACCGTCTGCAGAACAAGAACAACGCCGTCAGTCGGCATCGCAGCAGTCATCACAGAGCTATCGCACAACATCCGCCGCCTCAGACATGCCAAGGCGTGCCACTGAACCGCTCCCTACCTACGCCAGAGTCCGACGCCGTGGCTCTGGTCGCTTCCAGCACCTAGGATACAAAGAGACACAAAATGACCTATGCGCTTGCCAAAAACACACCAGCCCCACGCTCCCTACTCCCCACCTCACCTCAAACGCTCCTCCGCTTCCAAAGGCGACCCGCACAGAGCCTGCAAAACCAAAGAGAAACACTGCAACTCCGTGGCCATGCAAGACTTGGCTACGAGACACCAACCCAAACCACAACCGCCTCGCCTTCCAGGAACGCTCCTCAGCGGGTGGCATTGCCCCTCCAAACGGCACCTACAGAAACCAAAGCCAAAAGGCACTTCCTGAAACACTGCCCAAAACCACAGCCTGCCCACACCTATCCCCTTCTCCCCCTCCTTTACCTTCAACAGCTTGCCTCCCCCGCCTCCGTCACTTTGGGTTCCCGCTTGGAGGCTGACGCACCACCTCTAAGATGCAAACAACGGGGGTGGCTTAGAACCGCACCAGCCACACGCAGCACCTGAAAAATAACCCCTCCTTCAGCCCACCCATCCCCGAGTCAGCTCCAGGGCCCATACCCCACATGGCTCCTCGCTTGGAACCTTCACATTAAAAAAAAAGTCAGAAACACCATAAAGTAGTCAAAGAACCACCAGTCACATCTTCCCTCTAACCCCTCAGCTACTCCATCCAACCCGACTGAACCACCTTTGCCTCAACAGTCTAGGCAGAGCAAGGCATTAGCCACAGACCCTTCGCACTACTCCACCTACCCCCTGACTCTACACCCCCCGGGCAGGGCGGCTCCAGGCCACACGCACACCCCGACGATCCACAGCGCACTACAAACAACGTGCCTTAAAAGACGAGAGAGAGAACTCTCGGTAAGAAGAACGACACCCGGACGGAAGACGCCGTCCGGCGAGAAGACCTGCGGGACCGTGACGGCCATGTGATGAGGTTCTACAGCAGCCCCAGAAAAAGAGAGGAACGTCACGGCCCCCGACAAGGGGTTATTCTGAAAACCGAGAGGACGCAGGCGCAACAATCCCGGCTTCAAGACCTAAGAACGTAAGGACGCAGGCAAGAAAGCCCAGTCCACAAACACGGACCGCAAGAGAGCAGAGCTGCTGACGCAGCCGAGAACGACGCCGCAAAAAAGACCGCCTGGAAACCTCCCAGATGCCAGACCGATCCACGCCGCACGCTTGTGACGCCAGAAAAGAAGTGCCCGATCGGCACTGAGTCGACGGATACACGCGTTCGAGATGCTAGGGATGATGCCCAACTCACAACACCCGAGGCGCACGGCCCCCTCCTTGGGCACAAAGGCAACATCGAGACCCAACAAAGTCCTAAGACACACAAGACGCACCACGCAAACTGCACAACAACAGACACAGCCTGGCACCGCCCTGCCCGGCACACGCTGCCATCCTGCTGAAGACTAACCCGCTCCCTTTCCCCGACCAGAGGGCACCGTTCCCAGGCAGCCCTCTCCGCTGCGCTACACTTAGAAACCCCACCCCGCAACGGCCAACCTCGCACCCTCCCTCCCCCGACCCCTCTCCGGCACCGGAGCCGCAACTTAGCTTGCAGACAGCCACGAGTCCAAATCCATCCTGGACAAGGAAAACCACACTCGGCCCGCTGCATTCAGCCTGCCGTCACCAGGTTCCGCTCCACCGTCTGCACAACAAGAACAGCGCCGTCAGTCGGCATCGCAGCAGTCATCACGGAGCTATCGCACAACATCCGCCGCCTCAGACGTGCCAAGGCGTGCCGCTGAACCGCTCCGTACCTACGCCAGAGCCCGACGCCGCGGCTCTGGTCGCTTCCAGCACCTAGGATACAGAGAGACACAAAATGACCTATGCGCTTGCCAAAAACACACCAGCCCCACGCTCCCTACTCCCCAGCTCACCTCAAACGCTCCTCCGCTTCCAAAGGCGACCCGCACAGAGCCTGCAAAACCAAAGAGAAACACTGCAACTCCATGGCCATACAAGACTTGGCTATGAGACACCAACCCAAACCACAACCACCTCACCTTCCAGGAACGCTCCTCAGCGGGCGGCATTGCCCCTCCAAACGGCACCTACAGAAACCAAAGCCAAAAGGCACTTCCTGAAACACTGCCCAAAACCACAGCCTGCCCACACCTATCCCCTTCTCCCCCTCCTTTACCTTCAACAGCTTGCCTCCCCCGCCTCCGTCACTTTGGGTTCCCGCTTGGAGGCTGACGCACCACCTCTAAGATGCAAACAACGGGGGTGGCTTAGAACCGCACCAGCCACACGCAGCACCTGAAAAATAACCCCTCCTTCAGCCCACCCGTCCCCGAGTCAGCTCCAGGGCCCATACCCCACATTGCTCCTCGCTTGGAACCTTCTCGTTAAAAAAAAAAAAAAAAAAAAGTCAGAAACACCATAAAGTAGTCAAAGAACCACCAGTCACACCTTCCCTCTAACCCCTCAGCTACTCCGTCCAACCCGACTGAACCACCTTTGCCTCAACAGTCTAGGCAGAGCAATGCATTAGCCACAGACCCTTCGCACTACTCCACCTACCCCCTGACTCTACACCCCCCGGGCAGGGCGGCTCCAGGCCACACGCACACTCGCACACCCCGACGATCCACAGCGCACTACAAACAACGTGCCTTAAAAGACGAGAGAGGGAACTCTCGGTAATAGGAACGACACCCGGACGGAAGACACCGTCCGGCGAGAAGACCTGCGGGACCGTGACGGCCACGTGATGAGGTTCTACGGCAGCCCCAGAAAAAGAGAGGAACGTCACGGCCCCCGACAAGGGGTTATTCTGAAAACCGAGAGGACGCAGGCGCAACAATCCCGGCTTCAAGACCTAAGAACGTAAGGACGCAGGCAAGAAAGCCCAGTCCACAAAAACGGACCGCAAGAGAGCAGAGCTGCTGACGCAGCCGAGAACGACGCCGCAAAAAAGGACCGCCTGGAAACCTCCCAGATGCCAGACCGATCCACGCCGCACGCTTGGAACGCCAGAAAAGAAGTGCCCGATCGGCACCGAGTCGACGGATACACGCGTTCAAGATGCTAGGGATGATGCCCAACTCACAACACCCGAGGCGCACGGCCCCCTCCTTGGGCACAAAGGCAACATCGAGACCCAACAAAGTCCTAAGACACACAAGACACACCACGCAAACTGCACAACAACAGACACAGCCTGGAACCGCCCTGCCCGGCACACGCTGCCATCCTGCTGAAGACTAACCCGCTCCCTTTCCCCGACCAGAGGGCACTGTTCCCAGGCAGCCCTCTCCGCTGCGCTACACTTAGAAACCCCACCCCGCAACGGCCAACCTCGCACCCTCCCTCCCCCGACCCCTCTCCGGCACCGGAGCCGCAACTTAGCTTGCAGACAGCCACGAGTCCAAATCCATCCTGGACAAGGAAAACCACACTCGGCCCGCTGCATTCAGCCTGCCGTCACCAGGTTCCGCTCCACCGTCTGCAAAACAAGAACAACGCCGTCAGTCGGCATCGCAGCAGTCATCACGGAGCTATCGCACAACATCCGCCGCCTCAGACGTGCCAAGGCGTGCCGCTGAACCGCTCCGTACCTACGCCAGAGTCCGACGCCACGGCTCTGGTCGCTTCCAGCACCTAGGATACAGAGAGACACAAAATGACCTATGCGCTTGCCAAAAACACACCAGCCCCACGCTCCCTACTCCCCACCTCACCTCAAACGCTCCTCCGCTTCCAAAGGCGACCCGCACAGAGCCTGCAAAACCAAAGAGAAACGCTGCAACTCCATGGCCATGCAAGACTTGGCTATGAGACACCAACCCAAACCACAACCACCTCACCTTCCAGGAACGCTCCTCAGCGGGCGGCATTGCCCCTCCAAACGGCACCTACAGAAACCAAAGCCAAAAGGCACTTCCTGAAACGCTGCCCAAAACCACAGCCTGCCCACACCTATCCCCTTCTCCCCCTCCTTTACCTTCAACAGCTTGCCTCCCCCGCCTCCGTCACTTTGGGTTCCCGCTTGGAGGCTGACGCACCACCTCTAACATGCAAACAACGGGGGTGGCTTAGAACCGCACCAGCCACACGCAGCACCTGAAAAATAACCCCTCCTTCAGCCCACCCATCCCCGAGTCAGCTCCAGGGCCCATACCCCACATGGCTCCTCGCTTGGAACCTTCTCGTTAAAAAAAAAAAAAAAAAAGTCAGAAACACCATAAAGTAGTCAAAGAACCACCAGTCACACCTTCCCTCTAACCCCTCAGCTACTCCATCCAACCCGACTGAACCACCTTTGCCTCAACAGTCTAGGCAGAGCAATGCATTAGCCACAGACCCTTCGCGCTACTCCACCTACCCCCTGACTCTACACCCCCCGGGCAGGGTGGCTCCAGGCCACACGCACACCCTGACGATCCACAGCGCACTACAAACAACGTGCCTTAAAAGACGAGAGAGAGAACTCTTGGTAAGAAGAACGACACCCGGACGGAAGACGCCGTCCGGCGAGAAGACCTGCGGGACCGTGACGGCCACGTGATGAGGTTCTACGGCAGCCCCAGAAAAAGAGAGGAACGTCACGGCCCCCGACAAGGGGTTATTCTGAAAACCGAGGGGACGCAGGCGCAACAATCCTGGCTTCAAGACCTAAGAACGTAAGGACGCAGGCAAGAAAGCCCAGTCCACAAACACGGACCGCAAGAGAGCAGAGCTGCTGACGCAGCCGAGAACGACGCCGCAAAAAAGGACCGCCTGGAAACCTCCCAGATGCCAGACCGATCCACGCCGCACGTTTGGAACGCCAGAAAAGAAGTGCCCGATCGGCACCGAGTCGACGGATACACGCGTTCGAGATGCTAGGGACGATGCCCAACTCACAACACCCGAGGCGCACGGCACCCTCCTTGGGCACAAAGGCAACATCGAGACCCAACAAAGTCCTAAGGCACACAAGACACACCACGCAAACTGCACAACAACAGACACAGCCTGGCACCGCCCTGCCCGGCACACGCTGCCATCCTGCTGAAGACTAACCTGCTCCCTTATACCCGACCAGAGGGCACCGTTCCCAGACAGCCCTCTCCGCTGTGCTACACTTAGAAACCCCACCCCGCAACGGCCAACCTCGCACCCTCCCTCCCCCGACCCCTCTCCGGCACCGGAGCCGCAACTTAGCTTGCAGACAGCCACGAGTCCAAATCCATCCTGCACAAGGAAAACCACACTCGGCCCGCTGCATTCAGCCTGCCGTCACCAGGTTCCGCTCCACCGTCTGCAAAATAAGAACAACGCCGTCAGTCGGCATCGCAGCAGTCATCACGGAGCTATCGCACAACATCCGCCGCCTCAGACGTGCCAAGGCGTGCCGCTGAACCGCTCCGTACCTACGCCAGAGCCCGACGCCGCGGCTCTGGTCGCTTCCAGCACCTAGGATACAGAGAGACACAAAATGACCTATGCGCTTGCCAAAAACACACCAGCCCCACGCTCCCTACTCCCCACCTCACCTCAAACGCTCCTCCGCTTCCAAAGGCGACCCGCACAGAGCCTGCAAAACCAAAGAGAAACACTGCAACTCCATGGCCATACAAGACTTGGCTATGAGACACCAACCCAAACCACAACCACCTCACCTTCCAGGAACGCTCCTCAGCGGGCGGCATTGCCCCTCCAAACGGCACCTACAAAAACCAAAGCCAAAAGGCACTTCCTGAAACACTGCCCAAAACCACAGCCTGCCCACACCTATCCCCTTCTCCCCCTCCTTTACCTTCAACAGCTTGCCTCCCCCGCCTCCGTCACTTTGGGTTCCCGCTTGGAGGCTGACGCACCACCTCTAAGATGCAAACAACGGGGGTGGCTTAGAACCGCACCAGCCACACGCAGCACCTGAAAAATAACCCCTCCTTCAGCCCACCCGTCCCCGAGTCAGCTCCAGGGCCCATACCCCACATTGCTCCTCGCTTGGAACCTTCTCATTAAAAAAAAAAAAGAAGTCAGAAACACCATAAAGTAGTCAAAGAACCACCAGTCACACCTTCCCTCTAACCCCTCAGCTACTCCGTCCAACCCGACTGAACCACCTTTGCCTCAACAGTCTAGGCAGAGCAAGGCATTAGCCACAGACCCTTCGCACTACTCCACCTACCCCCTGACTCTACACCCCCCGGGCAGGGCGGCTCCAGGCCACACGCACACTCGCACACCCCGACGATCCACAGCGCACTACAAACAATGTGCCATAAAAGACGAGAGAGGGAACTCTCGGTAATAAGAACGACACCCGGACGGAAGACGCCGTCCGGCGAGAAGACCTGCGGGACCGTGACGGCCACGTGATGAGGTTCTACGGCAGCCCCAGAAAAAGAGAGGAACGTCACGGCCCCCGACAAGGGGTTATTCTCAAAACCGAGAGGACGCAGGCGCAACAATCCCGGCTTCAAGACCTAAGAACGTAAGGACGCAGGCAAGAAAGCCCAGTCCACAAACACGGACCGCAAGAGAGCAGAGCTGCTGACGCAGCCGAGAACGACGCCGCAAAAAAGGACCGCCTGGAAACCTCCCAGATGCCAGACCGATCCACGCCGCACGCTTGGAACGCCAGAAAAGAAGTGCCCGATCGGCACCGAGTCGACGGATACACGCGTTCGAGATGCTAGGGACGATGCCCAACTCACAACACCCGAGGCGCACGGCGCCCTCCTTGGGCACAAAGGCAACATCGAGACCCAACAAAGTCCTAAGGCACACAAGACACACCACGCAAACTGCACAACAACAGACACAGCCTGGAACCGCCCTGCCCGGCACACGCTGCCATCCTGCTGAAGACTAACCTGCTCCCTTTACCCGACCAGAGGGCACCGTCCCCAGGCAGCCCTCTCCGCTGCGCTACACTTAGAAACCCCACCCCGCAACGGCCAACCTCGCACCCTCCCTCCCCCGACCCCTCTCCGGCACCGGAGCCTCAACTTAGCTTGCAGACAGCCACGAGTCCAAATCCATCCTGGACAAGGAAAACCACACTCGGCCCGCTGCATTCAGCCTGCCGTCACCGGGTCCGCTCCACCGTCTGCAGAACAAGAACAACGCCGTCAGTCGGCATCGCAGCAGTCATCACAGAGCTATCGCACAACATCCGCCGCCTCAGACATGCCAAGGCGTGCCACTGAACCGCTCCCTACCTACGCCAGAGTCCGACGCCGTGGCTCTGGTCGCTTCCAGCACCTAGGATACAAAGAGACACAAAATGACCTATGCGCTTGCCAAAAACACACCAGCCCCACGCTCCCTACTCCCCACCTCACCTCAAACGCTCCTCCGCTTCCAAAGGCGACCCGCACAGAGCCTGCAAAACCAAAGAGAAACACTGCAACTCCGTGGCCATGCAAGACTTGGCTACGAGACACCAACCCAAACCACAACCGCCTCGCCTTCCAGGAACGCTCCTCAGCGGGTGGCATTGCCCCTCCAAACGGCACCTACAGAAACCAAAGCCAAAAGGCACTTCCTGAAACACTGCCCAAAACCACAGCCTGCCCACACCTATCCCCTTCTCCCCCTCCTTTACCTTCAACAGCTTGCCTCCCCCGCCTCCGTCACTTTGGGTTCCCGCTTGGAGGCTGACGCACCACCTCTAAGATGCAAACAACGGGGGTGGCTTAGAACCGCACCAGCCACACGCAGCACCTGAAAAATAACCCCTCCTTCAGCCCACCCATCCCCGAGTCAGCTCCAGGGCCCATACCCCACATGGCTCCTCGCTTGGAACCTTCACATTAAAAAAAAAGTCAGAAACACCATAAAGTAGTCAAAGAACCACCAGTCACATCTTCCCTCTAACCCCTCAGCTACTCCATCCAACCCGACTGAACCACCTTTGCCTCAACAGTCTAGGCAGAGCAAGGCATTAGCCACAGACCCTTCGCACTACTCCACCTACCCCCTGACTCTACACCCCCCGGGCAGGGCGGCTCCAGGCCACACGCACACTCGCACACCCCGACGATCCACAGCGCACTACAAACAATGTGCCATAAAAGACGAGAGAGGGAACTCTCGGTAATAAGAACGACACCCGGACGGAAGACGCCGTCCGGCGAGAAGACCTGCGGGACCGTGACGGCCACGTGATGAGGTTCTACGGCAGCCCCAGAAAAAGAGAGGAACGTCACGGCCCCCGACAAGGGGTTATTCTGAAAACCGAGAGGACGCAGGCGCAACAATCCCGGCTTCAAGACCTAAGAACGTAAGGACGCAGGCAAGAAAGCCCAGTCCACAAACACGGACCGCAAGAGAGCAGAGCTGCTGACGCAGCCGAGAACGACGCCGCAAAAAAGACCGCCTGGAAACCTCCCAGATGCCAGACCGATCCACGCCGCACGCTTGTGACGCCAGAAAAGAAGTGCCCGATCGGCACTGAGTCGACGGATACACGCGTTCGAGATGCTAGGGATGATGCCCAACTCACAACACCCGAGGCGCACGGCCCCCTCCTTGGGCACAAAGGCAACATCGAGACCCAACAAAGTCCTAAGACACACAAGACGCACCACGCAAACTGCACAACAACAGACACAGCCTGGCACCGCCCTGCCCGGCACACGCTGCCATCCTGCTGAAGACTAACCCGCTCCCTTTCCCCGACCAGAGGGCACCGTTCCCAGGCAGCCCTCTCCGCTGCGCTACACTTAGAAACCCCACCCCGCAACGGCCAACCTCGCACCCTCCCTCCCCCGACCCCTCTCCGGCACCGGAGCCGCAACTTAGCTTGCAGACAGCCACGAGTCCAAATCCATCCTGCGCAAGGAAAACCACACTCGGCCCGCTGCATTCAGCCTGCCGTCACCAGGTTCCGCTCCACCGTCTGCACAACAAGAACAACGCCGTCAGTCGGCATCGCAGCAGTCATCACAGAGCTATCGCACAACATCCGCCGCCTCAGACGTGCCAAGGCGTGCCGCTGAACCGCTCCGTACCTACGCCAGAGCCCGACGCCGCGGCTCTGGTCGCTTCCAGCACCTAGGATACAGAGAGACACAAAATGACCTATGCGCTTGCCAAAAACACACCAGCCCCACGCTCCCTACTCCCCAGCTCACCTCAAACGCTCCTCCGCTTCCAAAGGCGACCCGCACAGAGCCTGCAAAACCAAAGAGAAACACTGCAACTCCATGGCCATACAAGACTTGGCTATGAGACACCAACCCAAACCACAACCACCTCACCTTCCAGGAACGCTCCTCAGCGGGCGGCATTGCCCCTCCAAACGGCACCTACAGAAACCAAAGCCAAAAGGCACTTCCTGAAACACTGCCCAAAACCACAGCCTGCCCACACCTATCCCCTTCTCCCCCTCCTTTACCTTCAACAGCTTGCCTCCCCCGCCTCCGTCACTTTGGGTTCCCGCTTGGAGGCTGACGCACCACCTCTAAGATGCAAACAACGGGGGTGGCTTAGAACCGCACCAGCCACACGCAGCACCTGAAAAATAACCCCTCCTTCAGCCCACCCGTCCCCGAGTCAGCTCCAGGGCCCATACCCCACATGGCTCCTCGCTTGGAACCTTCACATTAAAAAAAAAGTCAGAAACACCATAAAGTAGTCAAAGAACCACCAGTCACATCTTCCCTCTAACCCCTCAGCTACTCCATCCAACCCGACTGAACCACCTTTGCCTCAACAGTCTAGGCAGAGCAAGGCATTAGCCACAGACCCTTCGCACTACTCCACCTACCCCCTGACTCTACACCCCCCGGGCAGGGCAGCTCCAGGCCACACGCACACACGCACACCCCGACGATCCACAGCGCACTACAAACAATGTGCCTTAAAAGACGAGAGAGAGAACTCTTGGTAAGAAGAACGACACCCGGACGGAAGACGCCGTCCGGCGAGAAGACCTGCGGGACCGTGACGGCCATGTGATGAGGTTCTACGGCAGCCCCAGAAAAAGAGAGGAACGTCACGGCCCCCGACAAGGGGTTATTCTCAAAACCGAGAGGACGCAGGCGCAACAATCCCGGCTTCAAGACCTAAGAACGTAAGGACGCAGGCAAGAAAGCCCAGTCCACAAACACGGACCGCAAGAGAGCAGAGCTGCTGACGCAGCCGAGAACGACGCCGCAAAAAAGGACCACCTGGAAACCTCCCAGATGCCAGACCGATCCACGCCGCACGCTTGGAACGCCAGAAAAGAAGTGCCCGATCGGCACCGAGTCGACGGATACACGCGTTCGAGATGCTAGGCATGATGCCCAACTCACAACACCTGAGGCGCACGGCACCCTCCTTGGGCACAAAGGCAACATCGAGACCCAACAAAGTCCTAAGACACACAAGACGCACCACGCAAACTGCACAACAACAGACACAGCCTGGAACCGCCCTGCCCTGCACACGCTGCCATCCTGCTGAAGACTAACCCGCTCCCTTTCCCCGACCAGAGGGCACCGTCCCCAGGCAGCCCTCTCCGCTGCGCTACACTTAGAAACCCCACCCCGCAACGGCCAACCTCGCACCCTCCCTCCCCCGACCCCTCTCCGGCACCGGAGCCGCAACTTAGCTTGCAGACAGCCACGAGTCCAAATCCATCCTGGACAAGGAAAACCACACTCGGCCCGCTGCATTCGGCCTTCCGTCACCGGGTCCGCTCCACCGTCTGCAGAACAAGAACAACGCCGTCAGTCGGCATCGCAGCAGTCATCACGGAGCTATCGCACAACATCCGCCGCCTCAGACGTGCCAAGGCGTGCCGCTGAACCGCTCCGTACCTACGCCAGAGTCCGACGCCGTGGCTCTGGTCGCTTCCAGCACCTAGGATACAGAGAGACACAAAATGACCTATGCGCTTGCCAAAAACACACCAGCCCCACGCTCCCTACTCCCCACCTCACCTCAAACGCTCCTCCGCTTCCAAAGGCGACCCGCACAGAGCCTGCAAAACCAAAGAGAAACACTGCAACTCCATGGCCATACAAGACTTGGCTATGAGACACCAACCCAAACCACAACCACCTCACCTTCCAGGAACGCTCCTCAGCGGGCGGCATTGCCCCTCCAAACGGCACCTACAAAAACCAAAGCCAAAAGGCACTTCCTGAAACACTGCCCAAAACCACAGCCTGCCCGCACCTATCCCCTTCTCCCCCTCCTTTACCTTCAACAGCTTGCCTCCCCCGCCTCCGTCACTTTGGGTTCCCGCTTGGAGGCTGACGCACCACCTCTAAGATGCAAACAACGGGGGTGGCTTAGAACCGCACCAGCCACACGCAGCACCTGAAAAATAACCCCTCCTTCAGCCCACCCATCCCCGAGTCAGCTCCAGGGCCCATACCCCACATGGCTCCTCGCTTGGAACCTTCACATTAAAAAAAAAGTCAGAAACACCATAAAGTAGTCAAAGAACCACCAGTCACATCTTCCCTCTAACCCCTCAGCTACTCCGTCCAACCCGACTGAACCGCCTTTGCCTCAACAGTCTAGGCAGAGCAAGGCATTAGCCACAGACCCTTCGCACTACTCCACCTACCCCCTGACTCTACACCCCCCGGGCAGGGCGGCTCCAGGCCACACGCACACACGCACACCCCGACGATCCACAGCGCACTACAAACAATGTGCCTTAAAAGACGAGAGAGGGAACTCTCGGTAATAAGAACGACACCCGGACGGAAGACGCCGTCCGGCGAGAAGACCTGCGGGACCGTGACGGCCATGTGATGAGGTTCTACGGCAGCCCCAGAAAAAGAGAGGAACGTCACGGCCCCCGACAAGGGGTTATTCTGAAAACCGAGAGGACGCAGGCGCAACAATCCCGGCTTCAAGACCTAAGAACGTAAGGACGCAGGCAAGAAAGCCCAGTCCACAAACACGGACCGCAAGAGAGCAGAGCTGCTGACGCAGCCGAGAACGACGCCGCAAAAAAGGACCGCCTGGAAACCTCCCAGATGCCAGACCGATCCACGCCGCATGCTTGGAACGCCAGAAAAGAAGTGCCCGATCGGCACTGAGTCGACGGATACACGCGTTCGAGATGCTAGGGATGATGCCCAACTCACAACACCCGAGGCGCACGGCCCCCTCCTTGGGCACAAAGGCAACATCGAGACCCAACAAAGTCCTAAGACACACAAGACACCACGCAAACTGCACAACAACAGACACAGCCTGGCACCGCCCTGCCCGGCACACGCTGCCATCCTGCTGAAGACTAACCCGCTCCCTTTACCCGACCAGAGGGCACCGTCCCCAGACAGCCCTCTCCGCTGCGCTACACTTAGAAACCCCACCCCGCAACGGCCAACCTCGCACCCTCCCTCCCCCGACCCCTCTCCGGCACCGGAGCCGCAACTTAGCTTGCAGACAGCCACGAGTCCAAATCCATCCTGGACAAGGAAAACCACACTCGGCCCGCTGCATTCGGCCTTCCGTCACCGGGTCCGCTCCACCGTCTGCAGAACAAGAACAACGCCGTCAGTCGGCATCGCAGCAGTCATCACGGAGCTATCGCACAACATCCGCCGCCTCAGACGTGCCAAGGCATGCCGCTGAACCGCTCCGTACCTACGCCAGAGCCCGACGCCGCGGCTCTGGTCGCTTCCAGCACCTAGGATACAGAGAGACACAAAATGACCTATGCGCTTGCCAAAACCACACCAGCCCCACGCTCCCTACTCCCCAGCTCACCTCAAACGCTCCTCCGCTTCCAAAGGCGACCCGCACAGAGCCTGCAAAACCAAAGAGAAACACTGCAACTCCATGGCCATACAAGACTTGGCTATGAGACACCAACCCAAACCACAACCACCTCACCTTCCAGGAACGCTCCTCAGCGGGCGGCATTGCCCCTCCAAACGGCACCTACAAAAACCAAAGCCAAAAGGCACTTCCTGAAACACTGCCCAAAACCACAGCCTGCCCACACCTATCCCCTTCTCCCCCTCCTTTACCTTCAACAGCTTGCCTCCCCCGCCTCCGTCACTTTGGGTTCCCGCTTGGAGGCTGACGCACCACCTCTAACATGCAAACAACGGGGGTGGCTTAGAACCGCACCAGCCACACGCAGCACCTGAAAAATAACCCCTCCTTCAGCCCACCCATCCCCGAGTCAGCTCCAGGGCCCATACCCCACATTGCTCCTCGCTTGGAACCTTCACGTTATTAAAAAAAAAAAAAAAAGAAGTCAGAAACACCATAAAGTAGTCAAAGAACCACCAGTCACACCTTCCCTCTAACCCCTCAGCTACTCCGTCCAACCCGACTGAACCACCTTTGCCTCAACAGTCTAGGCAGAGCAAGGCATTAGCCACAGACCCTTCGCACTACTCCACCTACCCCCTGACTCTACACCCCCCGGGCAGGGCGGCTCCAGGCCACACGCACACCCCGACGATCCACAGCGCACTACAAACAACGTGCCTTAAAAGACGAGAGAGAGAACTCTCGGTAAGAAGAACGACACCCGGACGGAAGACGCCGTCCGGCGAGAAGACCTGCGGGACCGTGACGGCCACGTGATGAGGTTCTACGGCAGCCCCAGAAAAAGAGAGGAACGTCACGGCCCCCGACAAGGGGTTATTCTGAAAACCGAGAGGACGCAGGCGCAACAATCCCGGCTTCAAGACCTAAAAACGTAAGGACGCAGGCAAGAAAGCCCAGTCCACAAACACGGACCGCAAGAGAGCAGAGCTGCTGATGCAGCCGAGAACAACGCCGCAAAAAAGGACCGCCTGGAAACCTCCCAGATGCCAGACCGATCCACGCCGCACGCTTGGAACGCCAGAAAAGAAGTGCCCGATCGGCACTGAGTCGACGGATACACGCGTTCGAGATGCTAGGGATGATGCCCAACTCACAACACCCGAGGCGCACGGCACCCTCCGTGGGCACAAAGGCAACATCGAGACCCAACAAAGTCCTAAGGCACACAAGACGCACCACGCAAACTGCACAACAACAGACACAGCCTGGCACCGCCCTGCCCGGCACACGCTGCCATCCTGCTGAAGACTAACCCGCTCCCTTTCCCCGACCAGAGGGCACTGTTCCCAGGCAGCCCTCTCCGCTGCGCTACACTTAGAAACCCCACCCCGCAACGGCCAACCTCGCACCCTCCCTCCCCCGACCCCTCTCCGGCACCGGAGCCGCAACTTAGCTTGCAGACAGCCACGAGTCCAAATCCATCCTGCACAAGGAAAACCACACTCGGCCCGCTGCATTCAGCCTGCCGTCACCAGGTTCCGCTCCACCGTCTGCAAAACAAGAACAACGCCGTCAGTCAGCATCGCAGCAGTCATCACGGAGCTATCGCACAACATCCGCCGCCTCAGACGTGCCAAGGCGTGCCGCTGAACCGCTCCGTACCTACGCCAGAGTCCGACGCCGCGGCTCTGGTCGCTTCCAGCACCTAGGATACAGAGAGACACAAAATGACCTATGCGCTTGCCAAAAACACACCAGCCCCACGCTCCCTACTCCCCAGCTCACCTCAAACGCCCCTCCGCTTCCAAAGGCGACCCGCACAGAGCCTGCAAAACCAAAGAGAAACACTGCAACTCCATGGCCATACAAGACTTGGCTATGAGACACCAACCCAAACCACAACCACCTCACCTTCCAGGAACGCTCCTCAGCAGGCAGCATTGCCCCTCCAAACGGCACCTACAAAAACCAAAGCCAAAAGGCACTTCCTGAAACACTGCCCAAAACCACAGCCTGCCCACACCTATCCCCTTCTCCCCCTCCTTTACCTTCAACAGCTTGCCTCCCCCGCCTCCGTCACTTTGGGTTCCCGCTTGGAGGCTGACGCACCACCTCTAAGATGCAAACAACGGGGGTGGCTTAGAACCGCACCAGCCACACGCAGCACCTGAAAAATAACCCCTCCTTCAGCCCACCCATCCCCGAGTCAGCTCCAGGGCCCATACCCCACATGGCTCCTCGCTTGGAACCTTCACATTAAAAAAAAAGTCAGAAACACCATAAAGTAGTCAAAGAACCACCAGTCACACCTTCCCTCTAACCCCTCAGCTACTCCGTCCAACCCGACTGAACCACCTTTGCCTCAACAGTCTAGGCAGAGCAAGGCATTAGCCACAGACCCTTCGCACTACTCCACCTACCCCCTGACTCTACACCCCCCGGGCAGGGCGGCTCCAGGCCACACGCACACACGCACACCCCGACGATCCACAGCGCACTACAAACAATGTGCCTTAAAAGACGAGAGAGGGAACTCTCGGTAATAAGAACGACACCCGGACGGAAGACGCCGTCCGGCGAGAAGACCTGCGGGACCGTGACGGCCATGTGATGAGGTTCTACGGCAGCCCCAGAAAAAGAGAGGAACGTCACGGCCCCCGACAAGGGGTTATTCTGAAAACCGAGAGGACGCAGGCGCAACAATCCCGGCTTCAAGACCTAAGAACGTAAGGACGCAGGCAAGAAAGCCCAGTCCACAAACACGGACCGCAAGAGAGCAGAGCTGCTGACGCAGCCGAGAACGACGCCGCAAAAAAGGACCGCCTGGAAACCTCCCAGATGCCAGACCGATCCACGCCGCACGCTTGGAACGCCAGAAAAGAAGTGCCCGATCGGCACTGAGTCGACGGATACACGCGTTCGAGATGCTAGGGATGATGCCCAACTCACAACACCCGAGGCGCACGGCCCCCTCCTTGGGCACAAAGGCAACATCGAGACCCAACAAAGTCCTAAGACACACAAGACACCACGCAAACTGCACAACAACAGACACAGCCTGGCACCGCCCTGCCCGGCACACGCTGCCATCCTGCTGAAGACTAACCCGCTCCCTTTCCCCGACCAGAGGGCACCGTTCCCAGGCAGCCCTCTCCGCTGCGCTACACTTAGAAACCCCACCCCGCAACGGCCAACCTCGCACCCTCCCTCCCCCGACCCCTCTCCGGCACCGGAGCCGCAACTTAGCTTGCAGACAGCCACGAGTCCAAATCCATCCTGCACAAGGAAAACCACACTCGGCCCGCTGCATTCGGCCTTCCGTCACCGGGTCCGCTCCACCGTCTGCAGAACAAGAACAACGCCGTCAGTCGGCATCGCAGCAGTCATCACGGAGCTATCGCACAACATCCGCCGCCTCAGACGTGCCAAGGCATGCCGCTGAACCGCTCCGTACCTACGCCAGAGCCCGACGCCGCGGCTCTGGTCGCTTCCAGCACCTAGGATACAGAGAGACACAAAATGACCTATGCGCTTGCCAAAACCACACCAGCCCCACGCTCCCTACTCCCCAGCTCACCTCAAACGCTCCTCCGCTTCCAAAGGCGACCCGCACAGAGCCTGCAAAACCAAAGAGAAACACTGCAACTCCATGGCCATACAAGACTTGGCTATGAGACACCAACCCAAACCACAACCACCTCACCTTCCAGGAACGCTCCTCAGCGGGCGGCATTGCCCCTCCAAACGGCACCTACAAAAACCAAAGCCAAAAGGCACTTCCTGAAACACTGCCCAAAACCACAGCCTGCCCACACCTATCCCCTTCTCCCCCTCCTTTACCTTCAACAGCTTGCCTCCCCCGCCTCCGTCACTTTGGGTTCCCGCTTGGAGGCTGACGCACCACCTCTAACATGCAAACAACGGGGGTGGCTTAGAACCGCACCAGCCACACGCAGCACCTGAAAAATAACCCCTCCTTCAGCCCACCCATCCCCGAGTCAGCTCCAGGGCCCATACCCCACATTGCTCCTCGCTTGGAACCTTCACGTTATTAAAAAAAAAAAAAAAAGAAGTCAGAAACACCATAAAGTAGTCAAAGAACCACCAGTCACATCTTCCCTCTAACCCCTCAGCTACTCCGTCCAACCCGACTGAACCACCTTTGCCTCAACAGTCTAGGCAGAGCAAGGCATTAGCCACAGACCCTTCGCACTACTCCACCTACCCCCTGACTCTACACCCCCCGGGCAGGGCGGCTCCAGGCCACACGCACACACGCACACCCCGACGATCCACAGCGCACTACAAACAATGTGCCTTAAAAGACGAGAGAGGGAACTCTCGGTAATAAGAACGACACCCGGACGGAAGACGCCGTCCGGCGAGAAGACCTGCGGGACCGTGACGGCCATGTGATGAGGTTCTACGGCAGCCCCAGAAAAAGAGAGGAACGTCACGGCCCCCGACAAGGGGTTATTCTGAAAACCGAGGGGACGCAGGCGCAACAATCCCGGCTTCAAGACCTAAGAACGTAAGGACGCAGGCAAGAAAGCCCAGTCCACAAAAACGGACCGCAAGAGAGCGGAGCTGCTGACGCAGCCGAGAACGACGCCGCAAAAAAGGACCGCCTGGAAACCTCCCAGATGCCAGACCGATCCACGCCGCACGCTTGGAACGCCAGAAAAGAAGTGCCCGATCGGCACTGAATCGACGGATACACGCGTTCGAGATGCTAGGGATGATGCCCAACTCACAACACCCGAGGCGCACGGCCCCCTCCTTGGGCACAAAGGCAACATCGAGACCCAACAAAGTCCTAAGACGCACAAGACACACCACGCAAACTGCACAACAACAGACACAGCCTGGCACCGCCCTGCCCGGCACACGCTGCCATCCTGCTGAAGACTAACCCGCTCCCTTTCCCCGACCAGAGGGCACCGTTCCCAGGCAGCCCTCTCCGCTGCGCTACACTTAGAAACCCCACCCCGCAACGGCCAACCTCGCACCCTCCCTCCCCCGACCCCTCTCCGGCACCGGAGCCGCAACTTAGCTTGCAGACAGCCACGAGTCCAAATCCATCCTGGACAAGGAAAACCACACTCGGCCCGCTGCATTCAGCCTGCCGTCACCAGGTTCCGCTCCACCGTCTGCAAAACAAGAACAGCGCCGTCAGTCGGCATCGCAGCAGTCATCACGGAGCTATCGCACAACATCCGCCGCCTCAGACGTGCCAAGGCGTGCCGCTGAACCGCTCCGTACCTACGCCAGAGTCCGACGCCGCGGCTCTGGTCGCTTCCAGCACCTAGGATACAGAGAGACACAAAATGACCTATGCGCTTGCCAAAAACACACCAGCCCCACGCTCCCTACTCCCCAGCTCACCTCAAACGCTCCTCCGCTTCCAAAGGCGACCCGCACAGAGCCTGCAAAACCAAAGAGAAACACTGCAACTCCATGGCCATGCAAGACTTGGCTATGAGACACCAACCCAAACCACAACCACCTCACCTTCCAGGAACGCTCCTCAGCGGGCGGCATTGCCCCTCCAAACGGCACCGACAAAAACCAAAGCCAAAAGGCACTTCCTGAAACGCTGCCCAAAACCACAGCCTGCCCACACCTATCCCCTTCTCCCCCTCCTTTACCTTCAACAGCTTGCCTCCCCCGCCTCCGTCACTTTGGGTTCCCGCTTGGAGGCTGACGCACCACCTCTAACATGCAAACAACGGGGGTGGCTTAGAACCGCACCAGCCACACGCAGCACCTGAAAAATAACCCCTCCTTCAGCCCACCCGTCCCCGAGTCAGCTCCAGGGCCCATACCCCACATTGCTCCTCGCTTGGAACCTTTCACTTTAAAAAACAAAAAAAAAAGTCAGAAACACCATAAAGTAGTCAAAGAACCACCAGTCACACCTTCCCTCTAACCCCTCAGCTACTCCGTCCAACCCGACTGAACCGCCTTTGCCTCAACAGTCTAGGCAGAGCAATGCATTAGCCACAGACCCTTCGCGCTACTCCACCTACCCCCTGACTCTACACCCCCCGGGCAGGGCGGCTCCAGGCCACACGCACACTCGCACACCCCGACGATCCACAGCGCACTACAAACAACGTGCCTTAAAAGACGAGAGAGAGAACTCTCGGTAAGAAGAACGACACCCGGACGGAAGACGCCGTCCGGCGAGAAGACCTGCGGGACCGTGACGGCCACGTGATGAGGTTCTACGGCAGCCCCAGAAAAAGAGAGGAACGTCACGGCCCCCGACAAGGGGTTATTCTGAAAACCGAGGGGACGCAGGCGCAACAATCCCGGCTTCAAGACCTAAGAACGTAAGGACGCAGGCAAGAAAGCCCAGTCCACAAAAACGGACCGCAAGAGAGCAGAGCTGCTGACGCAGCAGAGAACGACGCCGCAAAAAAGGACCGCCTGGAAACCTCCCAGATGCCAGACCGATCCACGCCGCACGCTTGTAACGCCAGAAAAGAAGTGCCCGATCGGCACTGAGTCGACGGATACACGCGTTCGAGATGCTAGGGATGATGCCCAACTCACAACACCCGAGGCGCACGGCCCCCTCCTTGGGCACAAAGGCAACATCGAGACCCAACAAAGTCCTAAGACACACAAGACACACCACGCAAACTGCACAACAACAGACACAGCCTGGAACCGCCCTGCCCGGCACACGCTGCCATCCTGCTGAAGCTCCCATTCCCTTACCTACCCAGAGGGGACCATTCGCGGACAGCCCTCTCCCCTGCCCTACCTTTCAAAACCCCTTCCTGCAATGGCCAGCCCCGTCTCCTCACCCCCTTCCTGGTGCCAGCCCCTCAACTTAATCTTTCAGAGGGCCGGGGGGTCCGCATCCATCCTTGACCACCCACACATCGGCTAGCTGATATTTTCCTGCACTCCCCAGGTTCCTCTTCCTCACTTGCAAAACAAAACCCCACGGCACCAGCAGTAAGCATCGCGACTGTGAAAACCGACCTCTTCTGCGCCACCTTCACCCTCGTAAGCGCCGCAGCATTCCGCTCGCCTCCTCCACGCCCATTCCAGAGTCGGAGGCCGGAGGCTGCGGCCGTCGTTCCTTGTGGTGCCCAAGATGCTAAGAGACACAAAATTACCTTTGCGCTCGTGAAAAGTCACAAGTCCCACACTCCTCCTCTCTACTTCCCACCTCGCCTCCAATGCTCATCCGATTCCAAAGACGGCCCGCACAGAACCCGCAAAACCAAAGAGAAAAGCTTCACCGAGTTGCCGCAGGATACTTGACTCTCGGGCGCCAACAGGCCTGCAACCACCTCACCTTCTCAGACCTCTCAGCAAGTTGCTGCTTCGCTCCTCTGACACTACATGCATAATCTACAACAATCAAAGCAAACACATGCTGAGATACTACCCAAAACAAGAGCCCACCCACACTGATTCCCATCTCCTGCTCCTTTACCTTGGCCAGGTGCCTGCACTGCCTCTGTTGTTTTCAGGTTGTCATGTTGAGGTGCGGGTACCACCTGTAAAACCCAAGCAAGAAAGGATCCTTAAAGCTTCACCCACAAGATGACACCTGAAAACCAACTGCTACGCTTGCCCGCTAGTCATTGCTCACCATGCCTGAGTCAGCTCTGGTGCCCATATCCCACATGGCTTCACATGTTCAAAATAAAGCCAAAAACCCAAACCGTAACCTAGTGGTATACCCGCCAGTCACATCTCTCTAACACCACACACCGACCCACCTTAACTCTGTCACCCTGCACAGCTCGTCCTTCCGCATCTGCAAAACAGTAATATCAAAGAAGTCACACAGATGCAGAGCGACAGCTTAACAATTCCAGAGGTCTTGTTCCCATTAGGAATACCATCTAGAGCCCAACTACAGCCTGCCATTAAAAGAAATATGTAACTCAAACATGAAGCCCCGCCCATACAAGCCTTAAGACCTTTGAGATTCAATCTGCCCAACTAGCAGCGCCCTAGTGCCACTCCCAAACAGCTCTGGTCTTCCCCTCAGCACCCGCAAAATGCTACGGAAATTACTGTCCTCGCCTGCTGCCGATGGCTGCTTGCTCTGAGATGGGCTGTACAGCCTTGGCCAAAGCAGTCTAGGCATATTAACATTAACCAGATGCTCTTAGTGCTAATCTTCCCCTGACTCTACCATTGCTACGCCCCTAGGCAGAGCAGCTCCAACCCACACACAGACACGCACAGACCGACGCTGCACTCAAACGCTACAAACGACACGACCCAGAGACCTAAGAAAACTCTCAGTAAGAGGAACGAGTCCCAGCCCAGAGATGCTGTCAGTCAAGAAGATCGACGGGGCCGCAAGGAAGAATCTACGGCAGCCCCTGAAAAGTCAAATGCCATCGCCAATGGTAGAAAGATATGTATAAACATATGTCCGTAACTGTGATGGCAGATGCATGAGAAGCCGGGCTTAAAGACCCAAGAACATTAAGACGCAGGGAAGAAATCCCAGAAAAGTGCTCTGGGAAAAGTGACCACTCTTGAGCGACGATGCTAACGCTGCCTTAATCACCAGCACAATAAATTGCCATCGATAATCATCTGATACACAAGACACACAAGAAAGATATGTGCCTTAGACTTAAAGTGTGATAAAGGAAGCACTCAGTTAGTGTTATGTTGATGAGCCGAGGCTTGCAAGACCCTGGGTATTTCAATGTTCCCACTGGACACAGAGAAGACTGAAGACATCAAGACCTGAGTAAGGTATGGTATGAGACACAGAAGACAGACTACACAGTAACACAGACACAGGCTGGACCTGCCCTGCCTGGTAGATGTTCTTGTTTTACGGAAAGGACCCCGCGTCCTCTCCGTGCCCAAACGTGCCTGATCTCAAACCGCCTTCTCCACTACACTGATTTTATAACCCCTGCCCGCCCCACCTGCGCTTCCGCCACCCAACCGACCACCTGCACAAAGATAGGGTCGGCCCCTCAACTTGCCTTTCAGAGGGCTGGGGCTCAGAAACCGTCTTCTAAAAAGACCCCATCGGCTACCCAGGATGTCACTGCAATCACCCAGATCCTCTTCATCATCTGCAAACACAGAGTGCCATCACTCAGCATCACGCCAGTCAACGCTGACCTCTTCCGCAAGGACACCCTCCTCAGAAGCACCGTGGCATGCCACTCGGTCCCGGTCTAACGCCAGATGTTGCCGCCGGCATCACCCGTGGCACCTAGAAAACCAGTGATGCAAAGCGCCCATCGCGCCTGGAAGCGGTCCCTGCTCACAAACTATTCTACACACCTCAAAAATAACTGCTGCTATGGTTTGCTGTTCATTGCTCACCTTGCCCGACAAGCTCAGGGCAGACATTCCTCCACTGGCCTCCCGTGCCACACCTCCGGGGTCAGCATCGATGTCAGGTACACGCTCGTATAGTCCATCTCCAATGACTCGAGAACCGTAACCTTCGATGCCGAGCCCGCCTTGGGAGATTGCGGAGACACACACAGATGTTATATACTGCTTTCCAAAAGCGAGCCCACCATGCAAATCCCTTGGACTGACTTACGTACTCGGGCAACACAGAGACCACAAATCCCCAAATGATTGACCTCAACCTCCATCATGGCCCATGATGCCGCCTGCTCACCTTTGCTGTCATTCCTTGCTCAACTGTGCTGCTTTGCCCAGACCTATTACTTAAACTGCAAGAATAAGTCAAACCACTCACCGACACACAATAATTAGTTACTGCCAGATGACTCAAATATAGGCAAAGACCAACAGGCCAAACACCAAAAGAGCTACAAGTAGCAAATGACCATGGCTGGTGTAATGACAGACTCTTCCTTTAGGGATAAGTAACTCCTAAATGACTCCATGAACTGCAGCATGGAGAACCCCTCGGTGGACAGCATGCTTGCATGAGAGCGCCGACATATACGGGACAGGACAGTGGGCTGCCAGAAGCTGCTTGCATACACAATGCTACCGTTAGACAACGCGGCACTATAAAGTCTTAAGCCAGAACTGCATAGTAGTTACAGGAGACCTGACAGCAGACAGATGCTGAACATGACTTGATGGTCACAGAATCTCACGGAGACGGGTGCCAAAAATCTCATGGAGGCCCCTCAGACCCCCCAAACGCTTGATGAGAGATGCTTCTTGCCAAAATACAAGCTCAACGAGGAAAAGCCAAAGGTGATGCGCAGCGAGCTATTCAAATCTCCGTACAGAAGCATGCATTACTTCAGATGGCGGGACAGTCCTGCCAGGTCAGTCAAACCCAAGCACCGGGTTCTAACGCGTGTCCAGCGGTGTCCGTGATATTTCTCATGGCCTCCCATGTCACAGACAGCTCCCCCATCTGGGACCGTGTTGTGCATGTCCCAGCCCCTGGCCACCCCCGTGATGGAAATCAAACAGAACAAATAAGGACTCTACTTGATCACCTTGGCCTCCTAAAGAAGCTTCCTTCCTCTGCTGACAGTCAACACTGCTATCCTGGTGCTGTTCCTTGAATGCGGGCTGGCCCTCGGATGCCTCTACTGCCGAAGGAAGAGAAAATGATTATGCTCCTACAACGCGCTCCATCCTCCTCTTGTTCAAGAAATCAAAAGACAGCTACCATCCCTGACCGCTACACAACAGGAGTCTGTGCAGGAGATGGCTGAGCCCCTCCCCATAAACGGAAAACTCTGCTACGACCCTGCTTTGCCTTGTGGCACCAGCACCCACCATCAGGGTGCCCCAAACCCATTCGTGACTCCCTAGGAAAATCCAATATAATTAGCTCAAAACACCTGGCAAATAAGATACCACCTAAAAACACATGTACTCCACCTGATCCCAAAACAGTCAGATAGCTGGCTTCCTCCTACACAAAACTCACATCTTCAACAAATACACAAAACAGAGCAACACGACACCAAACATAACAAAATCCTTACCCTCTGACACACTCTGAAAGGGACTAGTGCACCCACATAATACATGCTCACACTATCGACCCGCATACCAGACTTCCTCAGGGTCAGACCTGCAGAGACAGGAGGAATCCTGACACTGCCTCCCCAGATGCCCCCAGAGCTCCGCTCTCATCATGGGAAAATGCTGGTGAGGATAAGTACAAAAGAAAAAAACAAAAAAAAAAGAGAGGAAAGACAGCCACAGGGACCTGGATGTCAAAAGCCTGACCTTACCTGCAGGAATAAACAACAGAAATCCTGCAAAAAAAGTTCTAACCAAAACCCAGAAAATATGAAAAACCCAGGAACCTCAAAAAAAGCTCAGAACATTGTACCACGTGGCAACCGAGACTGCCTGACAGATGCCACCACAAGGACGAGAGGTCTGCCTCAAGAGCGGCTCGAGACCCTTGAGCCCAATGACCTACAAAGCCCCTTAGGGAATTACACCAGCAGTCTACCGATGGAGAAACCGCAATGGCTTAACACGGCAACTCAGAGATCTGAAATGGGCACCTGATGACTACAGAAACCAGTGCTAAAAACACTATAAACAAGAACATCGTTATCATGACCAACACTAGAGCAAGCCTCCTTGGGCGCTCAAGGCAAAGGGCAAAAAGAAAAATAGAAAAAGCTTGCGTGCCCAGGACTGCGATAAAAGACACAGCCCTCCCTAGAGATTTCTAAGAGCACAAATAATACACATCCTCTGCTCCAGAAGAGGAGAAGGGAAGGGAAGACAGCAACACAAGCCTGCGCGGGAAATAAGTGTCCAGTCAATGCCTCTAAGTAACAGTTTCTGTGACATCCTGATGGACAGATGCAAAAATTAGCTCAGGGAGTGAAATGAGAAAGAAGCAAAGAGGAGTGGAGACCCGAGAATTCCAGAGGGTACATTTTCATGTACCTTAACGTACCCAGTGCTTTCCGAGTTGAGACTTGTCTGATGTTTGTCCCCGTGCGTTGAGATGCGGAGGTCCAGATAGTTTACGCTGCGTCTCTCATGACTCCGTTGTTTCTCCTGTTGGCCATGGAGAGACAAAAACAGAACAGACCTGATCAAAATCTAAATAAAACTGCACAACCCATCTGAGAAAGGCTGGTGAACCTGCCTCCCTTTCCCAACCGTCCCCTGCTCCGAAGACTTGAGAAACACCTACTTTTCTCCTGACGTGGCAGGGAAGGAAGGTTGCTCCTTCCCGACAGCTCCTGCCCTGTATTTGCACCCCTGAACCCCCCATGTCAGCTGCTCCTTGGGAGCTGCTCTTCTGAGCTGTGCCCCATGTTCTGCGAGCACCTCTCATCTTTCATCTTCGCAAAGACTCCGGGCTCTGGAGCAGACCCACAAAGTAACTGAAGTCCTGAAGCTTATCATCTAGGAGGGGCCTGCTGCAAACCCAAAAGATTCTAGGGACAACATAGTACTCTGGAAACAATTAGGAACAGTGATTAATTATTCCATACGCTGAAAGACTCTACACCTTATGACCTGGCTGCTTTCTTGAAAAAAGCTAAAATTCCATATACAGATGCCCACCTTAACCCCTGCTAGATCACCTCACCATCACTTCTATTAAGAAATAGTGTCACCAGCTTACACAGCAAAACTGGTGAGGAAAACAAGGTTCTGTCTTCAATAAAATCAGGAATTCCAGAAAAAATACAATGCATTTTCAATCAAAAAAAAAAAAACCACCATACAAACTCAGACTGTTAAACCATCTTGCCACCCCTGAACACCCATACAACATTGCTGAGCAGGAAAAAAAAAAAAGAAAAGAAAAAAAAAAAGCTGCATTGAAGTGTACTTTCTACTATATAATGCTGCTGAACCTTGACTGGTCCTGAGGCCCTTACCTCAAACACACACACCTGCCCAAATAGCTGAGGCAGGTCAAAAATCTGCAATCACCTGAAGGAACAGCAGAGCACTGACACCAATGAAGCCAGGGAGCAGAATGAGCCCCCTGAGGCGAGGCTGTGGCTCATATACCCCTGGCCCCGCCCACCACCCTTCCCACAATCCCCTGGGAAAGGGGAGGGGCAAACCACCAGAAGGCATAAGGGCTGCCCGAGGAGCAGCAGGGAGGTTTCTCCTGTGCCTTAGATTTGCAATGTGCAAAGCACTTAAATGGGGAAAGCGACCCTTACTAGAAACAGCAAGACCTGCTCTTGTACACCAACTACATCTATTGCATCAGCAATGCAACCGGGTAAGGAATTAAATGTGTTTTTTCCAGGGTGTGGATTGAATGAGGTCAACATCCTGCTAAGCTGTGTAGGAAAGAAGCTTGTTAAACTCATTAGCACTGTTATTATAAAAAAAGTAAAAAACACAAGATGCTATGGGGTTACGCTTCATTTCTAGCGAGACCACGCGCGCTACCTAACTTCTACTGGAAGTACGTTCTGGATAGGACTGAATGACAAAGCACAATTAGATCCCATAAAAACCCTTTCTCAAAAATTCCTCCAGTTGCAAAGTAAATCACTTACTGTAAATCACCGACAGTTCAGAGTCCCCTCGACGGTCTCTCCGACAGACTCCCTTAACGGAACTAGACGAGTCCCAAGAGACAAAAACCACAAAAACCCTATAGAAATACAAAAAAATGTCTCAGAAGCCGTATGAAGCAGCTGAATGAACGCCTAAGTAGCTAGAACAAACATAAATTGCAGAACACAACCAAAAAACCCACAGGAGATCTGTCGATAAAAATAGAGGAAGGCTATCGCCTTCTCTGAAAAAGTCAAGGGGAGATCTGAGCCGACGATAGATGTCTTTGGGGTACCAACCGCCAAACAGAAACGTACCGTAAGACAAAAAACCTAAGGGACTGCTGCGGAGCACAAAGATGGCTTTAGAAAGGGTTCGGACAGAACGAGAGGCATCGTTGCAGGGCTCAGAGAGGCCCCAAAGGGGCCAGAGAGACCAAAGAAGTCTTGAGGACGCAATGAGTTCAAAAGGGAGTTGAACAAAGGACGGGTGTCCTCGGGGACCGAACGGAGGTGCGCCGAACAAGGGAGAGGACGGAAGGACCGACCGAGGGAATGGAGGTGGACTCAGGAAGGGTTTGGAGGGGAAAAGAGGTGCGCAAAGCGCCCTGCCGAGCTAAAACGGGGCTCTAGGGCGTAGGAGATGTCTCACGAGAGCTCGGCAACGGGAGCGGAGGAGTCCCGAGGGGGCCTGAGAGACCAAAGCAGCCTCAGAGGTATCAATGAGGAACTCCGAGGGGGATTTCAACAACAGGGTGGGAGATAGAGGGACAAATGGAAAGAAAATTCAAGAAGCAATGGGGTACAATTCGCACAGGTGAGAATTAAAAAATAAGGCCAGGGAGATGAGAGAGATACATACATAGGAAGAAATTTTAAAACAAATGGGGCAAAGAAAAGAGTGAGAAGAAATAAAAAATAGGAGAATGGAGCCAAATAGAGGGAGGCATAGAAAGAAAGTTTGAAAAGCAATGGGGTACAGAGCAGAGGGAGATATTAAAAAAACATAGGGTCAGGGAGCTGGATAGGGGGGAGATATAGAAATTAAAATTTAAAAGTAATAGGCTACCAGGCAGTGCAGAAAAACTAAAAACTAGGGAGAGGGAGCTGGCTAGAGACGCATAGAAAAAATTTAAAACGCAACGGGGCATTCTCCAGAGTTGGCAGAAGAATAACAAGTTTTGGGGAGCCATACAGGGAGGTGGGCAGAGAGGGAGACCGAGGAAGGGAGGCAGGCAGACATCTGGAGAAGGGTGGCAGAGACGGGCCAGGATGCAGAGGAGAGGACGCGTGACTCACCACAGCTCCTGGTGCCAGCAGGAGACCTTCATCGCCTCGACGCTTCTCTCTCTGCCTCTGCCCCTTCCTCCTCTGCAGTGCTGCATGCCAGACCCTCACCCATTCAGCAGCATGCAGCGGACACCTCTATGCTCCTCATCCGCAAGGCTTCCTCAATACCTGGTGGCTCGCCCACAGAGCCCCAGGCATGCCCAGGCAGCCCCTTTTACAGCTGGAGCCCCTTCGCCCAGCAGGGCCAGCCCCATCCTCAGCCTCACTGGCCACACCTGGGGCTGCCCTAGACCCCGCTGGAGCCCCTTCACCCAGCAGGGCCAGCCCCATCCTCAGCCTCACTGGCCACACCTGGGGCTGCCCTAGACCCCGCTGGAGCCCCTTCACCCAGCAGGGCCAGCCCCATCCTCAGCCTCACTGGCCACACCTGGGGCTGCCCTAGACCCCGCTGGAGCCCCTTCACCCAGCAGGGCCAGCCCCATCCTCAGCCTCACTGGCCACACCTGGGGCTGCCCTAGACCCCGCTGGAGCCCCTTCACCCAGCAGGGCCAGCCCCATCCTCAGCCTCACTGGCCACACCTGGGGCTGCCCTAGACCCCGCTGGAGCCCCTTCACCCAGCAGGGCCAGCCCCATCCTCAGCCTCACTGGCCACACCTGGGGCTGCCCCAGCGAGGGCCCATCAGGAACAGGGGCCATTGCCAACGCCCCCCAGCACATCACCCCCTCCCCTGCACCTCTCCACAGCCACATGCTCTGCACCCAGGGGCTGCAAACACATCCAGGGGCACAGAGGAGGCAGGGAAAGTTTATTCATTAATGCACATAAGAAACCCCAGCTGTAAGAAATTGCAAGTTTCACTGCCCAAATGCAGGAGGAGAGAGGGAAAGAGAAAAGCAGTGGGAAAGTCAGAGGGACACAGAGAAGAGATGTGGGACAGGGAGCCAGAAAATGGGATGCTGCAAACAGGAGAGGGATGGGGAGGAGGACAACAGTGTAGAGAGAGCAGAGAGATGGAGGAATAAATAAGAGAGACAGGGAGCAGGAGAGAGAGGCGGAAGGGACCAGCAGGACAACAAGATAGAGACAAGGGACACAGAAAAATTCTAAAGGGGGGGGGGGGGGGTGGAAACGTAGGCAAGAAATTAAAAAATAGAAACAGCCCGATAGAGGTAGATGTAGAAAGAAAATTCTCAAAAAGCAACGGGGTGCAAGAAACATAGGCAAGAACTAACAAACAAATAGAGACAGGGAGCTAGAAAGAGGGAGATCTAGAAAGAAAGTGTAAAAAGTGACAGGGTAGAGGACAGAGAGGGAAGAATTAAGAGTTAGAGACAGAGATGGATAGAGGGAGACAGAGAAAGAAAATTTTCTAAGTGACAGGATACAAGAATCATACACGAGAATTAAAAAATAAGTACATGGAGCTGCATAGAGCGACATGTAGGAAGAAAATTTGAAAAGCAACAGGGCATAAGAAACACTGGCAAGAAATGAAAGAGAGGGGGAAAGGCAGCAAGAAAATTTAAAAAGCAACTGAGTTTGAGAAATATATGCAAGATTTTAAAAAAATAGGGATGGAGAAGTAGAAAGTAAGTTTCAAAAGCAATGGGGTACAAGAAACATAGGCAAGAATTAAAAAATAGGGGCAGAAAAGAAAGCAACTGCGGTGGGTTGACCTCGGCTGGCTGCCGGGTGCCCACCAAGCCGCTCTATCGCTCCCCCTCCTCAACAAGACAGGGGAAGAAAACACAAGAAAAAACCTCGTAGGTCGAGATAAGGACAAAGAGATCGCTCACCCGTTACTGTCACAGGCAAAACAGACTCAACTTGGGGTAATTAAATTTATTGTTAATCGAAATCAAGAGTAGGATAAGAAGAAATAAGAACAAATCTAAAAAACAGCCCGCTCTTTTTTCCTGGGCTCATCTCCACGACTCCTGACCTCCCTACATCCCACCCCCGAGCAATGCAGGGGGACAGGGAGCAGGGGCCGCGCTCAGTTCATCACACATCATCTCTGCCGCTCCTTCCTCCTCGCGCTCCTCTTCTGCTCCAGCGTGGGCTCCTCTCCACGGTGCCACAGGTGCTGCCAGGAGCCTGCTCCAGTGCAAGCTCTCCGTGGGGTCACAGCTTCCTTCAGGCACATCCCCCTGCTGCGGCGTGGGGTCCTCCACGGGCTGCGGGTGCGTGTCTGCTCCACCGCGGGCCTCCAGGGGCTGCGGGTGCGTGCCCCGACACAGGGGCGGGGCCGGGGCCCAGGGGCGGGGCCGGGGCCCAGGGGCGGGGCCGGGGCCCAGGGGCGGGGCCGGGGCACAGGGGCGGGGCCGGGGCACAGGGGCGGGGCCGGGAGACAGGGGCGGGGCCGGGCACAGGGGCGGGGCCGGGGCACAGGGGTGGGGCGGGGCACAGGGGCGAGGCCGGGGCACACGGGCGGGGCCGGGGCACAGGGGCGGGGCCGGGGCACAGGGGCGGGGCCGGGCACAGGAGCGGAGCCGGGGCACAGGGGCGGGGCCGGGGCACAGGGGCGGGGCCGGGCACAGGGGCGGGGCCGGGGCACAGGGGCGGGGCCGGGAGACAGGGGCGGGGCCGGGGCACAGGGGCGGGGCCGGGGCACAGGGGCGGGGCCGGTCACAGGAGCGGAGCCGGGGCACAGGGGCGGGGCCGGGGCACAGGGGCGGGGCCGGGGCACAGGGGCGGGGCCGGGGCACAGGGGCGGAGCCGGGAGACAGGGGCGGGGCCGGGCACAGGGGCGGGGGCCGGGGCACAGGGGCGGGCCTGGTGCCAACGGGAGGGGCTGGGCTGTCCCAGGGGCGGGGTCTGTCGCTAGGGGCGGGGCCTGTCGCTAGGGGCCGGGATGGGCCGTCGCTAGGGGCGGGGCCTGTCGCTAGGGGCCGGGCCCGGTCCCCCCAGGGACTGGGAGCAGCTCTGGGGCTCCAGTAAGGGACTGGGAGCCTTTCAAGGGTGCCAGTAAGGGACTGGGAGCAGCTCTGGGGCACCAGTATGGCACTGGGAGCAGCTCTGGGGCACCAGTAAGGGACTGGGAGCAGCTCTGGGGCACCAGTATGGCACTGGGACCAGCTCTGGGGCACCACTAAGGCACTGGGAGCAGCTCTGGGGCACCAGTAAGGCACTGGGAGCAGCTCTGGGGCACCAGTATGGCACCGGGAGCAGCTGTGAGGCACCAGTAAGGGACTGGGAGCAGCTCTGGGGCACCAGTAAGGGACTGGGAGCAGCTCTGGGGCACCAGTATGGCACCGGGAGGCTTTCAAGGGTGCCAGTAACGGACTGGGAGCAGCTCTGGGGCACCAGTAAGGGGACTGGGAGCAGCTCTGGGGCACCAGTAAGGGACTGGAGCAGATCTGGGGCACCCGTAAGGCACTGGGAGGCTTTCAAGGCCACCAGTATGGCACCGGGAGCAGCTGTGAGGCACCAGTAAGGCACTGGGAGCAGCTCTGGGGCACCAGTAAGGCACTGGGAGCAGCTCTGGGCACCAGTAAGGCACTGGGAGCAGCTCTGGGGCACCAGTATGGCACCGGGAGCAGCTGTGAGGCACCAGTAAGGGACTGGGAGCAGCTCTGGGGCACCAGTAAGGGACTGGGAGCAGCTCTGGGGCTCCAGTAAGGGACTGGGAGCCTTTCAAGGGTGCCAGTAACGGACTGGGAGCAGCTCTGGGGCACCAGTAAGGGACTGGGAGCAGCTCTGGGGCACCAGTAAGGGACTGGGAGCAGATCTGGGGCACCCGTAAGGCACTGGGAGGCTTTCAAGGCCACCAGTATGGAACTGGGAGCAGCTCTGGGGCACCAGTATGGCACCGGGACCAGCTGTGAGGCACCAGTAAGGGACTGGGAGCAGCTCTGGGGCACCAGTATGGCACTGGGAGCAGCTCTGGGGCACCAGTATGGCACCAGGAGGCTTCCAAGGGTGCCAGTAAGGCACTGGGAGCAGCTCTGGGGCACCAGTTAAAGCACTGGGAGCATCTCTGGGGCACCAGTATGGCACCCGGAGGCTTACAAGGGTGCAAGTAAGGGACTGGGAGCAGCTCTGGGGCACCAGTATGGGACTGGGAGCAGCTCTGAGGCACCAGTATGGCACTGGGAGGAGCTCTGGGGCACCAGTAAGGCACCGGGAGGCTTTCAAGGGCACCAGTATGGAACTGGGAGCAGATCTGGGGCACCAGTTATGGGACTGGGGGCAGCTCTGGGGCACCAGTATGGCACCGGGTGGCTTTCAAGGGTGCTGGTAAGGGACTGGGAGCAGCTCTGAAGCACCAGTATGGGACTGGAGGAGCAGCTCTGAGGCACCAGTAAGGGACTGGGAGCAGCTCTGGGGCACCAGTATGGAACCGGGAGGCTTTCAAGGGTGCCAGTAAGGCACTGGGAGCAGCTCTGGGGCACCAGTAAGGGACTGGGAGCAGCTCTGGGGCACCAGTAAGGCACTGGGAGCAGCTCTGGGGTACCGGTATGGCACTGGGAGCAGCCTCTGCCTGCGCCTGCTTCTTCTACGGCTCCTGGAGGGCGGCCGCAGCCCCAGGGGCTTCTCCCCGCAGGCCGGGGCCTCGCACGGCTCCACGACGCAGTAAATTATAATAGACCCCAAAATGCCCTCAGGAAGCCCCCCAAACCCTCAGGAAGCCCTAACTCCCCCTCAGGGACCCCCAAACCCCCTCCAAATCCCTCTAGATCCGCTTACGGACCCCCACAGCCCCTCACGGTGCTGCCACGTATGTGCACAGACCCCCCAAACCTCTCAGTGCACCCCCAAATCCGCTCACGGCCCCCCAAAACCCACTCAGGGACCCCAGCTCCCATCGAGATCCCGCCAAATCCCCTCAGGCACCACCAAAATGCGCTCAGGATCCCTCTCGATCCCCTTACGGACCCCCCCAAACCCCTCACGGCGCTGCAGTAGAGCTTCGCAGACCCCGAAACCTCTCGGGGCACCCCCGCATCTGCTCACGAGACCCCCGAAACACCGCGGGGACCCCGCAGCCGCGGCGCCACGGCGGAGGGGACCGCCGCCTTCCCAGGATGCACCGCGCGGGAGGGCGGAGGGCGGGGCTGACCCCCGCCGGCCGCCGTAGGCTGAGAGCGGGGGAAGATGGCGGCGCCAGGCCGCCGGGAGAGGGCGGGG